>NC_047679.1:108134232-108189232 GCF_011762505.2 Arvicanthis niloticus
AAAAGAAGAAATTGTGTCCAAATTGATCTAGAAATTCAACAAAATCCTAATCCAAACCCCAATAAGCTTTCCTTTTAAATCCTGTATTTAAATGAAAATTCATGGATGGCAAAATAATGAAAAGCACAGCAAAAACATAGCTATGTGTTTCTAACAGTATTCTGTCACGGAAAGGAAAGAGCCAGTCTACAGCCTTCTAAACATGTCTAGTTGAAGGACAGGAACAGGAAGTATACAAACTCTTGTAACATTTTGTGGTGCCAGAAAGTAAGGAAGTACCCAAACAAACTAACCAAGACCACTTTGATGAGAGTTCCTGTCTCTTTGAGACAGGAGAACCAACGGAAAGCATTCCTCGGGATCAAAGTCACAGTAATTTCAGCAACAAAATAGTGCAGCATTGGATTATAATCCAAAGCATAAAAGAAATATTCATGAGTCCATAGTAATAAAATGACTTAGGATGAAGCACAAAAACTCACACTTTTTAAGACTCCTGAATAATTTATAGAAGTAGTTAGTCCTCCAAAGGTAACATTGCTGTCCATTCCTTGAGCATAGACTGTATAGAGAGATGTCCTTCCAAACAGTACAGAAGGAAAAATATGGAGGGAAAAAGTCAGTTAACAATGGATAGTTTGACAAAGCACTGCCTGAGCCAGTGCTCAAGGGCTCTATCAGTGCTGAAAAGTCTAGTTGATAACTGCACCTTGGAAATCATGTGAAGAACTAACATTCTACCTCTGTAATCTCTCCAGCTGTATTGAAATCTATTCGTGAGAAAAATAACAGCTACGGTGACGCATACCTGCAATCCCAGCATTCTGAAAGGCCAAATCAAGGGCAATCTAGGCTATGTATCAAGTTCTAGCCAGCTACACTACATAATTAACCTCTTATTTCAGAAAGAGAAAGAAAGTGACTGTTAAATTCCAATAGGAGTATATTCTACAAAACACCTCTCAGTATTGCTGAAAGTGTCACTGTCACAAACAAGAGGACTCTAAGGACAGCTGATGACTAAACTTAATTAGCATTCTGGATAAGAGTCTGAAACAGTAGTGCATGCCTTTAATCTCTGTACTTGGGAGGCAGAGACCAAGGGATCTCTGTGAATTCAAGGGCAGCCTAGTCTACATAGTTCCAGAACAGCCAGGGCTACATAGTGAGACCCTGTCTCCAAGAATTAACTAATTGATTGATTAATTTTTTAAAAAGTATATCATTCTGAGTGGGATAATGGAGACCCAGAAAGACAGGCATGGAATGTCATTACTTGTAAGTGGATATTAGCTATAAAGTAAAGGATAACCATGCTACAACCCACAGACCCAAAAGAACTAAGTAATAAAGAGGGCCCAAGAATAAAAATGGTCACTGGAGATGGATGGAGGGAGAGACCTGTGTGGGAGACAGGGTGAGGAGGGAAACTGGAATAGGAATCAGTTGTGGTGAGAGGGGAGGCAGGAGAAGGCAGGGAGTAAGAATGGAAATCAGTGGGGGACATCTCTGGGACTAGCTGGAGACCTGGGACAAGGAAGAAAGACTGCAGGGACTCTAGAGGGTTGACCCTAGCTGTGATTCCTATGAGCAGGAGATATAGAGACTGAAATGGCTGCCATCTGTAGTCAGGCAGGACTTCCAGTGGAAAGAGGGGGACATCAACCCACCCACAAAACCTCCAACCCCAAATTTCTCCTCTCTACAAGATGTGCAGGGATAAAGATGGAGCAGACTGAGGAAATGGCAACCCAATGACTGGCCCAACTTGAGACCCATCCCATGGGAGAGCCCCAGCCCCTGACACTATTAATGATACTCTGCCATGCTTGCAGACAGGAGCCTAGCATAACTCTCTCCTGAGAGGCTTCATCCAGCAGCCGATGGAAACAGATGCAGAGACCCACAGCCAAACATCAGGCTATGCTTGGAGAGTCCTGTGGAAGAGTCAGAGGAAGGAATGAGAGAGCCAGAGGTGTCAAGGACACCACAAGAAGACCTACAGAGTCAACTAACCTGAGGTCATGGGAGCTTACAGAGACTGAACCACCAACCAAAGAGCATATAGGGGCTGGACCTAGGTCCCCTGTACATATGTAGCAGAAACGCAGATTAGTCTCTATGTGGACACCAAACAATTGGAGTGGGGGCTGTCTCTGACTCTGTTGCCTTCTATTGGATCCCCTTCCTCTAACTGGACTGCCTAGTTGGGCCTCAGTGGGAGAGGATATGCTTAGTCCTTCTAGGACTAGATGTCCCAGGGCAGGGTGGTATCCAAGGGAGGGGGGTAAGTGGGGAGGGACTTGTAAGGGTGAGACTGAGAAGAGAGGAGGGAGGTAGTCTGTGACCAGAGGCAAGGTGAATGAATAAATGAATGAATGAATGAATGAATGAATAAAAGAAAAAAGTAGATGTTTTAAGATTCTGGAATAGAAAATAGGATAAAAACTAAAGAAATATGAATACAATAAATAGGTTTTTAAAAACTAAGAGAGAGCCGGGCGATGGTGGCGCACGCCTTTAATCCCAGCACTTGGGAGGCAGAGGCAGGCGGATTTCTAAGTTCGAGGCCAGCCTGGTCTACAGAGTGAGTTCCAGGACAGCCAAGGGCTACACAGAGAAACCCTGCCTCGAAAAACCAAAAAAAAAACCCTAAGAGAGAAAGAATACAGTGTGAATCTTGATTAATAATAATGTAGTGACTCAGTGTTATAGTATTAGATGCAAAAATATATTAAATGAAATAATAATCCGTGGGAGTGTAAGTAGCACTAGAGCTCCTACCTAGCATGCATGAGGATACCTAGGTTCCTTCTCAAGCATAACTTTTTTAAAATCAGAAATCATTCAATGTAATTAACAAAAGTAAGTAAAAATTCAAATGCAGGAAAACTGTTTGAAAAATTCATACCCATTCATGATATTTAGACATTTTTGACAAGATGAGAATATAAAAGAAGTCTTCCTCCATCTAGTAATAAGGATCTCTAAGAGGAGCTAGACTGATGTCTCAGCAGTTAAGAAGAGCACATGTTGCTTTTGCAGAGGACCCTGGCTCCATTTCTAGCACCCATGTGGTGGCTCAGAACCACCTGTAACTACAGCTCCAGGGGGAGTCCAAGTTCTTCTGACCTACAAAGGCTCATGCACGCATATGGTAAAAAAAAAAAAAAACATACACACAGGCACACATTCACACAAAATAGAAATAACTATTTTTTTAATAACTAAAAGAGCCAGGTGAGGTAGCAGAAGATACAGCAGGAGGACAGAATCACAAGTTCAAGGACAGATTGGTCTATGTAGTGAATTCCAGATCAGTCTGAGGCTAAGGTAAGATCCTGCCACAGAAAAAGAATCTATGAACGTGTTACAGGCTAGGCAGATGGCTCAACAGGTAAACGTGCCTGCTGCACAAGCCTGACAACCTGAGTTCATGATCTCCAGAACCCTCCTTAAAAAGCCACTTACTTATATTCCTGGCACTTATACAGTGAGGGAGATGGGAGACCTGGCCAGAAGCTCATGAGCCAGCTAGCCTGGCGTAAACCGCACAGACAGAAGAACAAAAAAGAGAGACCCTGCCTTAGCAGGGTGGAAAGAGAAAACTGATTCCTAAAAAGTTGTCCTCTGACCTCCACACCCATGCCATGGCATGAACACATATGCTAAGCATGCATGTGAAAAGGAGAGAGAGAGAGAAAGAGGGGGAGGGAGAGAGAGAGAGAGAGAGAGAGAGAGAGAGAGAGAGAGAGAGAGGGGGAGGGGGAGGGGGAGGGGGAGGGGGGAGGGGGAGGGGGGGAGGGGGGGAGGGGGAGGGGGGAGGGGGAGGGGGAGGGGGAGGGGGAGAGGGAGAGGGAGAGGGAGAGAGAGAGAGAGAGAGAGAGAGAGAGAGAGAATATAAGCAAACCTTATAGCAAACATTTGATGGTGAAATGCTGAAGCTTTCTCCAAAAGAATTGAAGTCAAGCTTTCACTGTCAGTCATAAAAGATATCCTAACCAGTGCAATAAAACAAATGAAATGAAAGCCATCTCTTCCATTATGTTGGTGAAGCTTGCCTCTGTAGTTCCTGTTCAAATTCCTAAATTTTTCATTTCCAGAATTCCCCCAGTCTGGGTTCTCTGTACTGATTCTATTTCCATTTTCATTCCTTGAACTGTTTTTAATCATTTCCTTCCACTGTTTGTTTGTGGTTTCCTAGATCTCTTTAAGGGATTTATTCATTTCTTCTTAAATGACCTCTATCATATTAATGCAGGCTCTTGTGCTTCAGGTATGTTGGAATAGTCAGAGCCTGCTGAGGTGGATTGCTGATCTTTAATGGAGACATACTGTCCTGGCTGTTACTGGTTGTGTTTCTGTGCTAGTGTCTAGGTATCTGAGAGTGGGAAGGTTATGATTGTGTGTGATAATATTTGGTTTTGTCTTTGTTGGGTGGGAGGTTTGTTCCTTGGTTTCTCTGAATGTTAGTAAAGTGTGATGGCTGTGTGTTGCCTGGTAGGAAATTTTCTATGAACCTGATAGGTGTGGCTGCTGAGAGTTCCAGGTAAAATGTGTTTCTGGGTATTGTGAGCTGACACTTAGGAATGGGGATAGGCTAGGGGTCTGAAGGGGATCACAGAAAGCAAGATAGCAGAGTGTTCTGCTCATGTGTGCTAATTTAACCCCCTTAGAATGGGGATTGAGAACAAAAAGATGCCACCCCAGTAGATCTCCTAGAGAGCTGGGGATGAGACTTGGGGATTGGGCTGTACAGTCAGCCTGCCTGCCTTCCTGGGATAAAGCGGGGAGGGGGAAGTGGGATCCACAGGAGATGTGGGCCATGAGAGAAGGAGGGTGTGTGTTCTGTTGCAACGCTTGGGACGAGACTGGGCCAGGGATGGATTTGGAAGAGAGGAGGAAGAGGTGAAGGTCTTCAGTTAGCTTACTTGTTTCCCTGGCCTGCTGCTGTTGGAGGCTAGGATAATTGGGATGAGTTGTGGGGTGGGGTGGGGGTTGGAGGAGAGGATCTTTGTGATGCACTAAGAATGAGGTCAGAAAGGAAGGGAGATGGCAGCAGATGTTCTGCCATGGAGCTAGGGATGGGACTGGGGAATTGGATCTGAAGGAACAGAAGGAGAGGTGAAGTGTTAATCCCATAGATTCGAGGAGAAAGACCATGGGCCCAAATCATCATGGTCAAATGAATGAAAAGCAAGCTTTTTAAAAAAATTCACGTACAGGACTGTGTCTCTGTAAACATGGGGTTCAAGAGATCAGCCTTGGATGTGAGTAAGATAAGAGTTTTTATTTTATTTTATTTTATTTTATTTCATTTCATTTTTGGTTTTTCGAGACAGGGTTTCTCAGTGTAGTCTTGGCTGTCCTGGAACTCACTCTGTAGACCAGGCTGGCCTCAAACTCAGAAATCTGCCTGCCTCTGCCTCTGCCTCCCAAGTGCTGGGATTAAAGGCATGCGCCACCACTGCCTGACAAGATAAGAGTTTTTATAGTTCAGGAGTAGGGGGTTTCCAAATGGGGGATTTGACAGGCAAGTAGGTGGGGTTATAGAATCAGAACATAAGCATAACAAGTTGGTCGTTAAACCTCCTAAGACAAAGACAGGGTTGCAAGGTGGTCATAACAACATAATTGTAACAACGTGGTCATAACAAGGTGGTCATAATCTTTTGAAACAGAGGCCTGGCTACCATTTCCTAGAACAGGAAGTATAGACTATTTGTAGTTAAGGTCACGGGTAGGGTATAGCCTACTCCTTGAGAAACAGCTTGTATCATAAACCTGAATGAATCTCATGTGTCTGTACTATAAGAAGGCTTGCCTTTCAAGCCTAAAATGGAGACAGGCTGATTTCACAGATCTGCAGTCAGCCTAGCTGCTTCCCTGACAGGAGTGGCCTACAGGTTGGCAAGGAGTGCCTGCTGGAGTTGAAGCCCGGAATAAAACAACAAGGGAAGGAAGAGGGGTTAAGAGGGGAAGATAGATCTACGTGAGCACCTACAGATGGGAGGGACACTGCTTCAGAGCTAGGGATGACTCTGGGGGACTGGATCTGCAGGAACAGAGGGAGAGATGACAATCTACAATCAGCTTACCTGCTTCTCTGGCAGGAGTGGCCTGTTGGTTAGCAAGGAGTGCCTGGTGCAGTTGGGAGATGTTTCCCTGGCCTGCTCAGCTGGTGTGTTCCTTGCAAATGCCTGCTGCTGTTGGAGGCTGGGATAATGGGAGGAGCTGAGGGAAGGAAGGTTGGAGAAGATCTTCATGATCCTTTGAGGATGGGGTAAGAGAGGAAAGGGAGATGACAGCAGGTGTTCTGCTACTGAGCTGGGGAGAAGACTGGGAGATTGGATCTGAAAAAACAGAAAGAGGCGAATATCTTCAGTTTGCCTACCTGCTTCCCTGGCAGGAGTCAATCTAAAAACATTTTTTAAGACATTGAGTTGTACACTTAAAACAGAATGATCTGATACTCACAATAAGCTGAATATGTAGCAACTTTAAAAATCTCAATTGCTCCAGCACTTGGGAGGCAGAGGCAGGCGGATTTCTGAGTTCGAGGCCAGCCTGGTCTACAAAGTGAGTTCCAGGACAGCCAGGACTACACAGAGAAACCCTGTCTCGAAAAACAAAAACAAAAAAAAAAAATCTCAATTGCAAAGCCAGGTGTGGTAGTGCATGCCTTTATTCTCAGCACTTGAGAGGCAGAGGCAAGCAGATCTCTCTTAGTTCAAGGCCACCCTGCTGTACAAAGTGAGTTCCAGGACAGCCAGGGCTGTTAACTTAGAGAAACCCTGTCTTCAAACAAAACAAAACAAAAACAAAAAATCTCAATTGCAAAAATATATTGGTTCATTTTTGTATAATTCATACAAATTTTGAAGTGATAAAATTAAAGGAACAGAGAAGATTAGTGACCAACAAGTGTTAAAAAGATAGGGGTGCAGATACAGGCAGAGTTCTGAGAGTTCAAGGCCAGCCTAATCTACACAGTGCCAAGACATCCGGAGCTCCATGGAGACACTGTCTCAAAAAAAAAAAAAAAAAAAAAAAAAAAAAAAAAAAAAGTAAGGAGGAGATTAGTAAGATGGAAAAAATCATGATAGAATTTTTCTATAACTTGCCTAGATCAATATTAACATTTGGCAAGTAATATTGTTCGAGAGTTTTACAAGATGTTACCACTGGTGAAAACTGTAGTTTTATGGGAACAACAAATGTTTCAATATTTAGAACTCAATTTAAAAAAGCATTAAATGGCATAACAAGTATTAAAACATTCTAAATTCTATATCTGTGTGAATAAATATTACTATGAATCTTTTATGAAAATGAGTAACATGGAACTATTATAATTTTTTTATTCACTCATTAATTCAAAAGCACTTATTGAATCCCTACTGTGTCTAAGAACTAAGTCAGCTACTTCAGGGAAAACAAAGTTATGAACTTGTGGTTTTAAAAAAAATGATACATGCCTTTAATTCCAGCACTCAGGAGACAGAGGCAAGTGGCTGAGTTCTAGGCCAGCCTGATATAGTGAGCTTCACCACAGCCAAGGCTGTTAACACACTCAGAGAAAACCTGTCTCAAAAATCAAACAAACATACAGTTGTGTTATGATAAAAATTTTGCCTCTGCCTTGGTCTTCTTTGTGAAATATAAGTCAAATAAAATACAAATTTATTTGTGGGGTCGAGGGTGATGAACACATACACACACATAAGTTTTATTTTCACTTGGTTGCAAATTGGCTTATATTTTTATTCACTGACAATCATTAATAATTTAATCAAGATTAAACATTCACATATCTTTCATAACTCCTATACCCCACTATATATTTGACATCTACAATTAAGTACTTAACTCTTGTGGTAGTTTGAGTGAGAATGTTCCCCATATTTGAACACTTGGTCCACATTTGGAGATGCTATTTTAAAAGTTTTAGGAGGTGTGGTCCTGATGAAGGAAGTACATCACTGGAATGGGGTTTGAAAGTGTACAGCTTTCCCCTACTTCTAATTCACTCTGCTTGTGTTTGCATTAAAAGGTGGGATCTCAAGCTGCCATGGTGGTGCTTGCCTTTAATCCCAGTGCTTAAGAGGCAAAGGGATAACTGTGAGATAACTGTGAGTATAAGACCATCCTAGCCTACATAGTGAGTTCCAGGCTACTCAGGGCTACACAGTGAGACTCCACCTCAGAAAGGAAGAGGAGAGGAGAGGAGAGGAGAGGAGAGGAGAGGAGAGGAGAGGAGAGGAGAGGAGAGGAGAGGAGAGGAGAGAAGAGAAGAGAAGAGAAGAGAAGAGAAGAGAAGAGAAGAGAAGAGAAGAGAAGAGAAGAGAAGAAGAGAAGATGTAGTCTCTCAGCTTTCTGGAACCATAAGCCAAAATAAACAGTTTCTTACAGAAGTTGCTTCTGACCATGGCATTTATCAAACCAACAGAAAAGTAACTAATGCAACTTTTAAACTACCAAAGTACAAAACCGAATTTTTGATCTCACTCTACAATTGTCTCTCCCCATCATCTCACTGGTCGTCTCCAGCTCAGTAAATAGCCTAACTACCCATTCATTTATTCAAGCCAGAACTTTTGACTTAGTTTTTCCCTTTCCTCCCATAATCTTCTGGTAGGTTCATCAGCGACTCTGTCTCCGTAGTGCTACCTTATTCCAAACCATCACCTTTTCTTGCTGAGTACACAATAGCTTCCTGGCTTTTCTCTGCTTCTTTTTGTTGGTTTGGTTTTTCAAGACAGGGGTTTTGTGTAACAGAGCCTTGGCTGTTCTGCAACTGACTTTATTAGATCAGGCTGGTCTCAAAGTTGCAGATACCCACCTGTTTCTGCCTCTGTAGTGCTGGGATTAAAGGCATGCAGCACCACACCCAGCTTGGTTTCTGTATCTGCTCCTGCCCATCTTTAATCCATTTTCCACACAACAGGAAAAATATTTATAAAACTCAAAATGTCACTCTTCTACATAACTACATATTTGTCACCCATTTTACTTAGAGTAAAATTCAAATTCTTCCATCATCTATGAGGTGCCACATGACCTCAACTCTATCTCAACAACTCACTGTGATCCAGCTGCACTGGCCTTTCTGTTTGTAAAATATTGTAAGGCCTTCCCGACCCTGAGAGACTGTAAATACTTTGTTGACTATGCCCTGATCATTCTGCCCGGATCATTCTTGCCCAGTTCTTTGCAAAACTGGTTCCTTCTTATCTGTTAGGTTTCAGCTACAATATGTCATTGACATTCCTATAGTTCTACATTTGAGGGAACTGGAAGGACTGGGTGTGGTGGTCCACACCTTTAGTCTCAGCATTTGGCAGGCACAGGCAAGTAGATCTCTGAGTTTAAGGCCATCTGGTCTACAGATCGAGTTCCAAGACAGCCAGAACTACACAGGGAAACCCTGTCTCAAAAAAAAAAAAAAAAGAAAAGAAAGAAAGAAAAGAAAAAGAAAAGAAAGAAAGAAAGGAAAAGAAATCAATGTTTTCTAAAAAAACGTTCTTATTGATATTGTATAGAAAAGATTAAAACATCATCTATTCATAAAAATATAATTTGAAGTGTCTTAGAAAAGTGGAAAGTATTTCAAAGAGGATAGACTAACCTTGTATTTTATTTTATCTCCTTAATAATAGTGTTTTTGCATCTTTTAAGTAGGGGCATGATATTGTCTAATTACATAATTGGATGGAGAGACTAACTACTGAAAAACTGGTTGAAACAACTGTCATTATTACAGTTAACAATTATTGAGCCTTTGATGTATGACCTTGTACTCTGAGAGATTTCCATTTATTTTACTGTTTCTTGTACATATTAATATTTAGTTCTCACAACTGCCTAATGTAGTATTATCTCCCCTACCCCTTTTTTTGAGAAATGGTTTGATTGTAACTCAGGCTGACTACAAAACTCACTGTGCAGGTGAGGATGAGGTTCAGCTCCTGGTCTTCATGCCTCTCCTTTCTTCTACTAATACAGGCATTTTCCACTGATGCATACCTAGCTTTATTATTCAATTTTAAAGATTAAAAAAACCCAAAGGCACAGAGGGGCTAAATGACTTAAGAATTACAAATCTTGTACCAAAATAAGCAGGTGAAGGTGCTTGCCTCCAAGACTAACCTGAGTTCAATTCCTGGAACCCATATGGTGGAAGGAGACCTGAGTCCCACAATTTGTCCTCTGACCTTTATATGCAGCATGCCATGTGTACCCCTAACAAACACAAAATAACTTTTAAAATATGTTAAAAAGTAATTACCAAGTTAACAACTGACAGAAATAAGTTTCAAACACAAATAATCTGGCTTCACAACTCATATTTAAAACGCTACAATATCCCTTTTCTATTAGATTACTGCAATACCACAGACCTGAAATTGCAAGAATCTAAGTTAATAGAAAGACAATAATGGCAGAAAACTGGGGAGATATTTAATAGAGTCAGGAAGTAAAAGAGATGAGGAATAACCATGGAATGGTGAATCTAAGATGACTCTCAGATATCTAACTGGATTGGATGACTTATTGATCCATTATAGGAATGAGGAATACAAGAGAACTCTGGTGGAAAAAGTACAACAGAAGGTCACCTCTGTTTCACTTGTGGGAACAAAGAAGGCAACCAAAGATAGTAGCCTATAGTTTAAGAAAGACATATAAGCTAGAACTGTAGATTTTTGAGTCCACATATTAGTTTTAATAAAAGCAATTTGCCCCCCGGGAGAACATATGGAACAAGCAAAAAGGGCTGAAAGTAAGATTCCAGGGAATAGCATCACTTATTCTAGAGAATAAGTTCATTAGAAGCACTCAACAAAGGAAATGGAAGAAGATGGTCATAAAGCTAAGATACCAGGATAGTCGTGAGGGAACTCTAGGATGGAGTTTTAACAACATTTAAAATTGACTGGGAGGAGGGCAGTGAGTAGGATGTAAAGTAAAAATATAAATAAATGGTTTTTTAAAAAATTGTCCTTAAGCCCACTGGAAAGTAGTGTCTATGAAATCATAGAAAATAGCTGCTTTGTTCACCAATGTATTAGTAACCCCTAAAAGCCTGGCACATAGTCAGTGATTTAAAAAAAATTTACTGAATGAATAATGAAAAGCAAAAAAACCCTATCAACTCCCATATTCAATTCTGGGAACACAAAGACTAGGCAGTATTATTTTACTTAAGAATTTTAGAGTGTTGCCGATTACCACAAGAAATTTCTGGGCAACTGTTGGAGAAAACAAAATGAAAATGACCTAAAAGAAATAGTAAGGATGCTTTTATGCAAGAAGTTTGAGGCTGGTCAAAAGACCCCCAGCCCTGACAACCTAAATTTAATCCCCTGAAGCCAGATGGTGGAAGGAATTCCTACAGGTTGTCCTGATTTCCACGTGTGCAGTGGCATGCACACACACACACACATGCACTCACACATAGATAGGTTTATTTAAAAAGTATTATGCAGACGTGATACCACAAGCATGTAATCCCAGCAGGTAGGGTGCTGAGGAAAGAAGATCACCAATTTAAGGCTAGCCTGAACTACATACAGCCCGTCTCAAACAAGGGGAAAAAAAAAAAGAGGTGAGAAACTGCAGCCTCATACGTGTCTGCCAGTGAGCTATGGACCGAATAAGATAAGGTGTGTGTGTGTGTGTGTGGGTGTGTGTGTGTGTGTGTGTGTGTGTGTGTGTGTAAGGGTCCTACTATGTTACACCGGACAGAGGAGTAGAAGAGAGCTCTGCCTCATAACACATTCTCGAGTGACATTTTCTTGTATAGGAAAGGGGAACAATGAGCTTCAATCACAGGTACACCGGATCAAAAGGAATTTCCCTTAAAGTAGAAAGAAACTTGGTATGCTCAAGTCTGCTCGATCTTTCTGGCTACTGTGTGGGAGTTCAACACAGCCTGGGGCTGGCCAGTTCTGAGTTGTGTGACAGAGTCCAACGGGGCCCTGGCTCTGGAGGATTTGTTTTTGTTTGTTTGGTTTTGGTTCTAGCTCCGTCCTTGACAGCACAGCACCCTCGCCTTTACCTCACTAATGTTGGACAAGAAAACCCGAACCCTGGCGAAGTGACACCGCTAAGCTAGAATCCTCCAAAAAGAATGGGGACTGGCAAGTCCCACCTACCGTCAGTGCTGCCCACTGGCAGGCAGCCCGGGTTTTACATCGACCAATCCCGAAGCGCCTCCAATACTTTGCAAGCCTCTCCCTGGGCGGAAATGACGCACATTGTCGTGCGTGATTAGCGGAAACAAAAATTGCTTTGCGGCAGGCAAGAAGCTTGCTCTCTCTTTGGCTTCCGTTCTTGACCCATGTGAGTTGCCGGCTACTGTGATGAAGTCGACCAAAGCTACGAAGAGGTAAGACGTAAAAGGGAAAGGAGATTCCCGGGTATTTTTGAGGGCTGAATTTTCTGTATTTAGGGACTTGGAAGCCAAACTGCTGTTTGTTAGAGATTCGCTTCCCAAGACCTTGCCAGTAGTTAACGTATCGGCGATTAATCCTGAAGCCCTTTAGTTTAAATTGATTTTGCTTCTCTGTTTTTCGGCTCTTAAGTTGCATCGTTGTTAGGTCTGATGGTCATCTGTCTCTTGGCAAAGTTATTATTGATTTTTCTTTATTTGTCACGTGCCCATTTTCTGCCCCTGCCACGCGCTACCTGTGCCGGCAGTTGAGTGGCAGGTTGAGCGAGAGTCACCCACAGTGTTTCCCCCCTCTGGTATTTCATATGTTACCCCTCGACGTTCGAAAATCTAAATGTAGTCTGTTTGGTAATGTTTGCCTAGTAAATACTGAGATCCATTTTTAAGTATTAGATTCTTCCTAAATTCCAATCACCTTAAACACCGGTTTATTCTGTTGGTTTCAATCATTACCCTATGTCCTCAGTTCTGGGAACAAACTATCAAGATTACGTTTTTAATTAGTTGCACTTAATCAAGGCATCTGAGCGGTGGGAAATGCATAGAAGCATTAACAGACTGTTTTCGAATGCTTAAAAGGTTACCCAGTTGATGGCAGAGCACGCCTTTAATCTCAGCACTTGGGAGGTAGAGTCGGGCTAATCTCTGTGAATTCCAGGTCAGGCTGATCTACAAAGCGAGTTTCAGGACAGCTATGGCTACACAGAAAAACTCTTGTTTCAAAAAAAAAATGAAAAGCAAACAAAATACACGTTTAAATGGTTAATTAGGAAACTGCCTTTGCCGCAACAGACAGCAATAACCGTCAATGGGAAACTGAAGCATAATAAATAATAGAAATGTAGTGTCAGTCACTGACCAGTGTTGTCTTTCCCATTCAGATATTGTCATCTTAGGAGTGATGCTTGACTCCTTTCTAAAAACAGCTTAACTAATTACCTTCTGTTTTGGTTTTTTATCTTCTCAGATAAGAATGCTCAGATCCGAACAAACTGATATATTTAGACCAGTAGTTAGTTCTCAACCTTCCTAATGCTCTGACCCTTTACTACAGTTCCTCATGTTGTGGTGACCCCAACCCCCCTCAACCAAGTTATTTTCATTGCTTCTTCATACCTGCATTTTTGCTACTGTTATGAATTGTAAGGTACATAATATCTGATATGCAGGATATCTGACATGTGACCCACGGGAAAGGACTTTTTGGCCCCCAGTGGGTCTTGACCCACAGGTTGAGAACAGTTGGTTTAAAAGTTATTTTAATTAGAAGAGTTATTTCATATGCTAATGTTTCTGTTTCCTTTTAAAACAGCCTTCTGGCTTTGAGCCAGCAGGACGATCTTATGGATTTGTCAACCAACTACCCCTTGAGTGCCAGTGAAGATGAGGTAGGTGTGAGGGGGGTAGCACTAAACTCTAACATATGCTATGATAATTGGTTTGGTTTTTTGTTTGTTTGGTTGGTTTTGGTTTTGGGTTTTTTTTTGTTTGTTTTTTGTTTTTGTTTTTGTTTTGGTTTGGTTTTTGGTTTTTTCAAGACAGAGTTTCTCTGTGTGGCTCTGGCTGTCCTGGAGCTCCATCTGATGCTATCTGAATTTTAAACCTATTCCCTGACAAAACTACTTAAGTTGTTTTTCCTCTTTATGTAAAATATTTTAATGCCAGGGCATGGGAAGCAGAGCCTGGTGGATCTCTAGGATTTTGAGGCCAGCCTGGTCTAAAGAACAAGTTCCAGAGTAGTAGCCAGGGTTACATTTTGAGACCCTGTCTCAAAAAGGGCAGTGCACGTTATCTCCTGAGGGGGGAAAAAAAACACTTTGATAACTATGGCTATGAGTTGAACTATTAGTGTTTTTGTATGAAAGAAACACTTTTTGTGAAAACAACATTTTTTAGATGTTTTCTTAAAATCAGGACATTAGCTCCCAAAAATTTCCAAGGATCTGCATTGCTTGTGAAGATAATGTTTGAATTCTGAAACAATTCCTAATTCCAACTCCAGTGTGTATTAAGAGTGTTTACATACATTATCTCATCTGATTCCTCTCTTGTCCACCAACCAAAAACAAGATTTTTATATGGACTTGTTTCCAAGTGTCTCTTCCCTCCTTTCATTATCCTGATGGATTTTCCTTTTCTGTGTCTAGGGGGACAGTGATGGAGAAAGAAAGCATCAAAAACTTCTGGAAGCAATTGGTTCCCTTAATGGAAAAAAGAGGTAACCTCTCTGAGAGGTTGGACACCTTATAATTGTGTGTTGGTGTATATATATATGCTATGTAGCACAAATGGACATGACAGGGCAACTTGTAGAAGTTGGTTCTTTCTACCATGTGGAGGATCAAATTCAAATAGTTTTGCTTGGCAGCAGTGGTCTTTACCTCTTATGCCATCTTGATTACTGTATAACTAGCCATTTCTGAGACTTTTATTATCTTTTGTAACAATCCTAGCACCTGTGTGTAATGTATAGTTTTTAAAAAACAAACTATGGTTGTTGGCTGCTTTCCTTATCGCTATAATTGTATGGAACATTTTACTTTGGGACCTTTAATTTATATAGTCTTTTGAAGCATTGAATACACATTAACCCCATTAAAGGAAGGAATTAAATTTTATCTCCATGGTCAATCATTTGTAAATGACTAGTCCTGGATTTAAATCCATTTGTGCTTAAATTTTTTTCCTTGTGCTACATTGTATTTTTCAAAGGCTGAGTCTATATTAAAAGATGAGATATGGATCAGGTTAGTATGTTTATGAACAGTTTGGTTGCTCAGTGACAAAAGCAGACCATTGGGGGCATGTACTTAAAGGTGTAGCTCATGGGTAGGGCACCTGCATAGCATATATGAAACCCTAGATCCCAGCACCTTAGAAACATAGTAATGAAAATAAGTGGAAATTTCCCATGTAAATATGTCTTTCTATTATATCATTTCCCCCCTAATTTCAGGTGGAAATTGTCTGAGAGATCTGAGGCTGGTCTGAAAGTGTCTGAGTTTAATGTTAGTTCTGAAGGTAAGTTTTAAAAAGGTATTTATTCATGGTACCTGTGAGGATGAGTTAAGGGTAGTCACATGAAGAATGCTAAGATCAATACCTCCTATGGAGCTCAGTAAGATGCTTATTGCATAAAGTGACTTGAATCTTTTTTTTTTTTTTTTTTTTTTTTTTTTTTTTTGAGACATGATATGGCCCTGACTGTCCTGGAACTCAGTCTGTAGACCAGGCTGGCCTTGAACTCTCAGAGATCCACCTGCCTCTGCCTCCCAAGCACTGGGATTAGATGTGTATGTGTGTATGTGTGTATGTGTGTGTGCTATGTAAAGTGACTGGAGTGATGGTAGCTTCCTCTTCCCAGCTCAGCTGTTTATATATTTAGTATTCACGGTTGCATTTATATATTTGTTCTTTTGTGATGCTAGAATAGACAGGTATTCCACTAAAACTTGAAGAAATCAACTTCTGTGTAGAAAGGGTTCGCCCAACACAACATCTTGGCTCTTAGTCTTGATTGGAGCCTTGTTAGAATTGTTTGGGGTGACTAACAGTAATATGGGTGAAGGGTTACTTATAGGAGCTAGAATGACCCAAAAGCAGCTGCATTACTGACAACACTAGTGAGGACTCAAGAATACTATACCCTTTGACTTTTTTTTCTATTAATTTTTTAATTTATTTACTTTACATCCTGATCACAGCCCCCCTCTCCTCCCAGTCCCACCTTATAACCCCTCATTACTTCCCTTCTCAGAGAAGGGGAAACCCCCTTTGGGTACCACTCTGCCCTGGTACATCAAGTCCCAGCAGTCCTAAGCACGTTTTCTCCCATTGAGGACCGACAAGGCAGTCTAAGTAGTGGGGAACGGGATCCAATGGCAGGCAACAAAGTCAGAAACATCCGTGCTCCAATTTAGGGGACCCACATGGAGACCGAGCTGCACATCTGCTACAAATGTGTAGGGGGCCTAGGTCCAGCCCATACATGCTTTTTGGTTGGTGCCTCAGTCTCTGAATGGGCCCAAGGTTAGTTGTCTCTATAGGTCTTTTTGTGGTTTCCTTGACCCCTCTGGCTCCCTAAATCATATCCTTTACTCTTTCACAAGACTCTCCAAGGTCCACCTGATGTTTGCCTGTGGGTCTGCCTCTGTTTCCATCTGCTGCTGGATAAAGCCTTTCAAGAAACAGTTATGCTAGGTTCCTGTCTGCAAGCATACCTGAGTGTCAGTAATACTGTCAGGGGTTGGTTCTCTCCCATGGCATTTATCTCAAATTAGGCCATTCATTGGCTAGCCATTCTCTCAACCTCTGCTTTCCATCTTTATCTGTGTGAATCTTGTAGGCAGGGCAAATTTTTGGTTTGAAGGTCTTATGGGTGGATTGACGTCTCCTCCCTCCACTGGAAGTCATACCTGGCTACAGGAGGTGGCCATTTCAGTCTCTATATACCCCATTGCTAGACGTCTCAGCTGGGTCATCCCCATAGACTCCCCTTAGCCTCACCCATCCCAGGTCTCCAGCTAGTCCCAGAGATTTACCCCACCAATTTCCATCCTCCCACCCAGTTCCCTCCCTCTATCCACTGGATTTTTTTCTTCTGGCTTCTGAAACATTAGCATCTTCCTTATGGTTCTTCCCAATGCAGCAGGTCATAGGGCAAAGGCTCAAGACAGAGAATCCCAGACCTCCACAGACAGGAAACATGGTGACAGATCCTCACATGGCTGACCTAGGGAGAGATGTCATACGTTTTTTCAGCCCCATTGATTCCCTGTCCAGGAAAACAGTAACTAAAGGATGAACAGATGCTAAGTCTTAGAAAGGCACAAAGCTTAGTAGTATCTAAGGTTTGCTTATGTTTAATGTACCCTACCTCCCAAGAGCCCATTTCTATCCCCTGAGTTGGGAGGAGAGTAAAAGGACAGTATAATCCCTATTTAAAATACATGATCAGGGCTGGAGAGATGGCTCAGGGGTTAAGAGCACTGACTGCTCTACCAGAAGTCCTGAGTTCAGTTCCTAGCAATCACACATTGTGGCTCACAAACATCTGTAATGGGATCCAATGCTCTCTTCTTTTGTGTCTTAAGACAGAAGCAAGTATACTCACATACATAAAATAAATAAATATAAATAAACCTTTTGGTTTTAAGGCCAGCCTGATCTATAGAGCAAGTTCAGGACAGCCAGGGCTATACAGAGAAACCCTGTTTCAAAAAAAAAAAAAAAAAACCAAACAAGTGCTAGAGAGATAGCTCAGCTCTAGCTAGCTGTTCTTCTAGAGGTCCTGAGTTCAATTCCCAGCAACCACATTGTAGCTCATAACCATCTATAATGATAATCTAGTGCCCTCTTCTGGTGTGCAGGCAGAACACTGTATACTACATAACTAAATCTTTAAAAAAAAAAAAAAAATGTATATGATGCACCATATGTGATGGCTTATACCTTTTATTCTTAGCACTCAGGAGGCAGAAACAAGTGGATCCATGTGAGTTCAAGGCCAGCCTGGCCTGATCTACGTAGCAAGTTGTAGGCCAACCAGGGTTACATTCTGATACTGTTTGCTCCTACTTTAAAAAAAGGGGGGGGGGGGTCTAGTTAGCAATATAATTGCTTTGTGTAGATAACCAATTTTTTTTCACCCTGTTCTAAACGTAGGTAGCTTGAATGAGTTTTGTGCTCCCAAGAAACACCAATGGAACCTCTCAGAACAGTTAACAGTATGCTACTAGTAGGCTGATTGAATTGATTCAACAGGTGTTTAGAAATGTTCATGATTAGAGGTATCACTATGGCTAGGGATAAAGGATTGAAGTAAGAATTCTTTGTACTCCCCTGTACATTTGCCAGGCCACTCCCTACATTATATTCAGGGTTTTGTCTCACTTCCAAATCTGACCAGAAATTTGGCCTTTCCACAGGATCTGGAGAAAAATTGGCCCTTTCTGATCTGCTCGGATCTCTTAAACCATCTTCTTTGGCTGCTGTTAAAAAGCAACTGAATAGAGTCAAATCAAAGAAGCCTCTGGAATTACCTCTTCACAAAGGAGAGGTTGAACAGGTAAGTTACATAGAAAGTGGTCCGTTGAAGGGAAGATAAACTAGGGGCACCTGAAGTCTTCCAAAGTAAGCAAGTTCATCTCTAGGCTTCTGAGTATTGGAACAGGGACGAGTTAAGAAACATTGCCTCCAGGTGTCTTGTTATTCTATTGAGTTTGATGTGGAATTTCATGGCCCTTTCCTTTTATGTATTTTGCCTGGTTTAGATCCAAAGAGAAGTGGCATTCAGTAAAACTTCACAAACCCTTTCCAAATGGGATTCTGTTGTTAAGAAGAACCGGGAAGCAGAGCAGCTGGTTTTTCCTCTGGAGAAGGAGCAGTCGTCTTTTGCTCCTCTGGAACATGTGTATCGTGAGTGGAAGGTGAGTGCAACAAAATGAGAGCGAACCTTGAAGATTCAAACAGAACCTTCAACCAGTTTGAATGAGTAGATTATGCCAGTTTATGTCATTTTTATTTAGTGGTCAGAAAAAGAGAGAAAAGATACTATATTCTAACTGTCAGGTAATAGCTAAGCCACACAGTAGCTCTATAATCATTTTGATTGTTATTCTTGTATTTAAAGCATGGCTTTATTGGTTTTCATGTTAAAACATCTCACCACAAAGAGAAGGACACAGAGATA
Organism: Arvicanthis niloticus; assembly: GCF_011762505.2. Lineage (NCBI taxonomy): Eukaryota > Metazoa > Chordata > Mammalia > Rodentia > Muridae > Arvicanthis > Arvicanthis niloticus. Next base: position 108,153,378 of record NC_047679.1, read on the forward strand.
CATACCTATATTGCTAGCATATGACTACTGTGGTGGTTTGAATACCCTTGGCCCATGGGAAGCCAAGCACACACTATTAGAAGGTGTGGCCTTGTTGGAGGAAATTGGTGGGCTTTGAGGTCCTATGCTCAGCTTCTACCCAGTGGGGAGCAGACCCTCTTCCAGGCTCCCTGCAGAAGACGGTCTCCTCTTGGCTGCTTTTGGATTAAGATGTAGAAGTCTTGGCTCTTCCAGCACCATGTCTGTCTCCAACCTGCCATGCTTCCCTTGTCTGAAGAGTCTGCCTAAGGCTAAAGTGAAGAGATTGAGATTAATTACAAAGGAAATTTCAAAATGGCATCTCAGATCTGGCATAGACTTCTGTCCTGTGGTTCACTCTTATGAAGAGCCTTTGATCGGACGGAATAAACTGGGAGAGGAAAATATAAAATGTATGGTTCAAGTATTAAAGGGGCATCGGAGTGAAATGGAGCTAAATTCTATGTTCAAAGATATTAAATGGAATTAAGGGAGTGGTTAACTTGAGCAAGATTCCACCCAGCTAAGCTGATTCCTCATGTGTTTGCAGTTATATGAGGGTAATTATGGTAGGCTTTATTAGGACCTGGTTATTTCATTTGGACAAAAGGCGATATAATTGTGTGTCATATTGGCAAGGGATGGATTGTGATCACTATTAAAGGTTGTCAGCTTGACTATATCTGGAATGAACTACAATCCAGAGCTTACACAGATCTTGTGAAAAGAAATTAAAGAAAAGCTTATGTCCAGGCATGGTGGTCCATGTGTTTAATTCCAAGAGAGAGAGGTGAGCGCATCTCTGAGTTCAAGGCCAGCCTGCTACAGAGCAAGTTCTAGGTAAAGAAAAGTTTAGGTCCAGGCGTACACAACACACCTTTAATCCCAAAACTCAAGAGACAGGCATGCAGAGCTCTGAGTTCAAGGTTAGCTACAGAACAGCCAAGCTCGGGGAGTGAAGAAAACCATTGGAAAACAGAAAGTTGTTAATGGTGTAATAGAACAAAGGTGCCATGTTCCAGCCCCAGCAAGTAGCAGAACTCAGCAGCTTCGGGCTTTAGATCGGAAAAATAGAAGGGACTACTGGGACAATTGATGCTGGTTAGCTGGAGCTAAAAATTGTAGTGATTAAGAAGAGACCAGCATCACTGAGGTGAAACTTGTAGGAAGTATTTTCTGGGAGCACAAAGAAGCTGTGTTCCAGAGATAGACATTGTGCCAGCAGCCAAATTGGTAATATGTAAGAATCACCTGGGTGGTACTGGTTTTGAAGACATGAAGCAGTCATGAAGAGCAGCTGAGAATTGGCACTGTGAGAGGCCATGGAAGGCCATTGGTGAAGGTGCAGCCTCAGTTATAGTTGATGGCCCAGGACTGAAGGGGTCATGCAAAGGAGCTGAGGCTTGGCACCATGAAGAGAGCCTATGAGAGGCTATTGGTGAAGCCTAGTTGCAGCAGAAGACCCCAGTGTATTGGAGATGCCAGTGCCATGGGACGAGCAATAGCAGCAGCAGTGGAGTGGACGTGACACAGCCCTTTGGAGGAGCCCAGAAGATCATGTGTGGATCCTAGACATTGGAGGAAGAAACTGTGAAGTTGAAGTTGCCTTGGAAACCCCAAAATGTTAGAGATGCCAGAGCCATGGGATAGCTGCCAAGGAAAGCTGCTAACGGGGAGTGGAACTAGCCCAAAAGAAAGAATTGTATTGCAGTCATCAAAACTGAAAGGAGTTGGACATCAGAGTTTGGAGTTTGTCCCATTCATTTTTGGTCTTGCTTTGGTCTAGTATTTCCACATTATGACATTTTGGAATGGTAATGTATATACTGTGATACTAGAAGTATCTAGCGAATGCAAAAAGTGATCTGCTTATTGATTTTGATTTTATAGGGGATTACAGTTAAGAGGTTGCATGAATCTCAGAAGAGACTTTTAACTTTGAACTTCTAAACATTGTTGAGACTGTTATAAACTATGGGACTTTTGAAGTGGGACAAAATGTATTTTGCATTACGTGTGCTATGGGACTTTTAAAGTGGGAAAAAATGTATTTTGCATTACGTGTACTATGGCTAAATATTGGCCCCATAGACTCATGTGTTTGAACAAGCCTATGGGGGCCAGGGAGTAGAATGTGGTGGTTTATATATGCTTGGTCAATGGGAAGTGACACTATTAAGAGGTGTGGCTTTGATAGAGGAAGTGCCTCTCTGTGGGGGTGGGCTTTGAGGTCCTATGCTTAGGCTCTAGCCTGCAGAAGAGAGTTCTCCTGTTTGTTTGCCCTCGGATCAAAATGTAGAATCCTCGGCTCCTCCAGCACCATGTCTGCCTGTACACGGCCATGCTTCCTGCCATGATGCTAACGGACTGAACCTCTGAACCTGTAAGCCAGCCTGTTAAATGTTGTCCTTTATATGAGTTGCCTTTGGACATGGTATCTCTTCACAGCGATGAAATCCAAACTAAGACAATTGCCAAGATAAAGGAAACATTAAGGTTTTTTTTCTTTTATATATTTGATTTTTATTTATGCTTTTGGTGTTTTGCCTGCATGTATGTCTGTGTGAGGATGTCAGGAGCCCTAAAACTCGAGTTAAACATATAAGCTGCCATGTGGTTGCTGGTGAACTCAGGACCCCTGGAAGAGCAGCCAGTGCTCTTAACCACTGAGCCATCTCTGTAGCCTGTGTGCTTTCTTTTTATCCCTTAGTTTTTTGGGGTTTGTGTGTGTGTGTGTGTGTGTGTGTGTGTGTGTGATATATTACCCTTTAATAACAGCTTTAGCAAGTAAGTCAAGACTGAGTTGAGAGGAATATTTTAAAGCTGTGTTTCCCAAACACTAACCCTGCCACTTTGCATACTCATGGGTATGTACATTGGATGGGTTTGAATGTACCAGCTCTTCTTTATGATTAGCCATTCTTCCCCTTTGTTCCCAGCACTTGGGAGGCAGAGGCAGGTGGATTTCTGAGTTCGAGGCCAGCCTGGTCTACAGAGTGAGTTCCAGGACAGCCAGGGCTACACGGAGAAACCGTGTCTCGAACAATAACAGCAACAACAAATAAAGTACAGAAGATATAGCTAGTGACGTCTCGCCCCACCCCATCTCAATTTTTATTGTTGATTTAGAGTTTTATTTATATATTAATGGTTTCTACCTGCTTTTTGATGAAGAAAGTAGTAGTTTACATACTGTTCCTCACCTTGCCTTTCCCAAATGAGTGTAATCTGGGAGATAGCAGAAGTACCACGTTGGTGAAGGAGACTACATTGAGAGTGGCACAGCCTCTTCCTCAGTAAGCAGGCCCATACACTACACTTACCCTGAGAACCTGTGCTAGTATGGTACAGAGACATAAAGGAAGAAGTTTGGGCTAGCAGCTTCCAGTTCTTTTCTCGAGAATTAAGAGCTTGGAGTACCAAAGAGGGTAATAAATCAGGATTCTGTGGGTGGACAACCAAAAAGCCTGCACTGTAGTTTGGTTTTGCTTTGTAAAATTGCATTCAACTGCAGCTGAAGAGAATTGAGACAACGCAGGAGAAAGCATTTGTGAAATGCAAAGTGCTGTAAAGGATATAAGGTAACTTCTACCCTGTCTCTGCTTCCTTTCAGTTGGCACCTGCATTTCTCAAAGTGTTCCCCATTAATCCCTTGTCTCAATATGCTCTCAGAGGGAGTTCATTCGGAATTGCTAGTGAAATCTGCACATGGTGATGCATGTCTTAAATCCCAGCACCCAGGATACAGACGCAGGTGGATCCCTTTGAGTTCTAGGCTAACCGGGGCTTTACAGTGAGACCCTCTCTCAAAGACAGGAAGGGGAAAGTGGAGATAGAGAATAAATGATGAGTATCCCTGCTGGAGATTGGGGATTCGCAATGTACACTCGTTGTTTCATTTTGTTTTGAGGCAACTTCTTGCATGGGCTAGCCTTGACTCCTTGCATCAACCTCTCAGGGTCCTGGAATTGCAGACATGCACCACCATACCTGGTTCTTATACCAGAATTTTAAAGGCTGTGAGCAAAATGAATACATCTAGTGGACCTAATCTGAACCACCAACTGATTTTTATAAAAAGTGAAGCGCTAGGCTGTGTTTAGCACTTGGGAAACAGGAGGAGGAGTGCCCTGAGACCCATCTCAGAAAAGGGACAGGGTGCCTAGCTTAGTGTGCTTACCTACAATTCCTGCACTCGGGAGAGTAAGACTAGAGGATTTCGGGTTCAAGGCAGATTGAAGGAACTTAAAGTTGAGGATAGAAAAAAAATGGAAAAGTTAGTCTGTTTTAAGCTTTTACAAAATGAAGCAAATGTCACTATCGTCTACTGGGGGCATGCTTTGGGAAGAGCTGTTTCCCACTGCTGTTCCTACAGTTCCCCCTCCTCTTGTCACACTGTCACTTGTCTCCAAGTACATTAGTAATGAGTCTCCAGATTCCCTAATCCAAATCCCTCATAGTCTTTGGTCTACTTAACAATGCACTGGCATACCACATTCTTGGGCTCTCATTCTTGGCTTCTGTACTTCTGATGCCTTATTTCGCCAGCTTTTTGTGGGCCTTTTAATTCTTGCTCTGTGACTTAGCTGTCACTCTCAACCTGTCTCAGACTCTAGTCTCCTGGCCTCTATGCCAGACAGACATCTCCTGGGTCTCTTTGTGTACTGTCCTAACAGATCATCACATTTCTAGATTCCGAGCCTTGTACCACCTTTATTCTGTTAACAGCCTAACTCCCTAGTTGTTCACCTAACTTGAAAACCTGGATCATTCCCTTAGCACATGTGGTGGTGGCTATTCATATAAATCTGTTATGGCTCCAGAACCTGTTTTCTCTTCAGTTTCATTTTCACTGTCCTGGTCAAGGTCCTCACAACCATCAAGATTTCTATCTTGAAACACAAAGTTGTCACTGTTCACTGTCCTCCTTAAAATCCATCATGAGACAGGGAAATGGCCCAGTAAGCAACGGTGCTAACTCTCAAGCCTGACAGCTTGAGTTCTATCCCCAGGACCCACATGGTAAAAATCACTGATTCCCAAAAGTTGTCCTCTGACTCTACCTGTGCTCCATGGCATCATGATGAGCATAGTCACGCATACACACATTCGCATATACATGCACACAAAAATCAATCAATGTAAAAAGGAAATTGCAATCCATCAGAGGAACTCTGCTTGGAGGACAGAATATAAAAATGACTAGTATTATAGCTCTGCCGAACAACACATTGGTCTTAGGTAGCATTCATTTCCTGGTACCTGGGTTTCTGTTTATACTCCTCTGTTTGGTCTTTTCCTACTCCTGAAAGAATTGTACGTAAGCCTCAAAGCCTGAATCTAAGAGTTACTTCCTTTCCTGTCTAACCTACTCATCTCCTAACCAGAATTCACAGTTCCTTCCTGTGCGCTTACCTTTATGGAATAACATTTAACCCATTGAAGTTCTGCTGTTAGTAACATATAGCTCTTTGCTCTGAGCTCTATGAAGACAGGATCTATCTTAATTAATTGTGTAGTCCTAGCACCCCTCACAAGTGCTTGGAATGGAGCTACAATCAATAAATGTTGGCAAATTGAATTGAATTTGAAGGGCGATTACAACATTGTAATATAAATCACTTTGTAGCCTGTGATTGATCACTGCTGCAGATACTAAAAATGGAAGAACATGCACCTTTACCATTCAGTAGAAGAGGTTTATGGTGAAATCAATAGCACCCCTAGCACCGTGTAACATGTGATGATGTGTATTTATGCCTTTGCTCAGATATTTGTAAGTTTAATACTGACCATGATGCATGTGGCCACTGAAGAAAAACGTGCATAATATGTGTATGAGGTTTGAAAGTGGCTGTTGCCTAAGGCTGTCTCTGTGCCTTGTCAGGACCATGGTGTGACTGGCCTGATTATTTTAGTCATCCTCACAATGTCAGTCAAGCAGCAAATGGGGTTTTTGATTGACATGTGGAATGACTGGTGCACAGTTTATTTATTTCATAGATACCACCTGTCATGCAGAAGTAAGTGGGAACTAAGGAGTTGGAGCCCAAGTTAGAAAATGAGTCAAGTTCAATTTTATCTACAAGGAAGCTGGAGGATTACATGAAGGTCATGATTTTTAAGAAGCAATGTCTTTTTATGCTCAGGGGATTAAAACACATACCCGGCCATAAAGTAAATTACTAGGAAACTGTACCTAAGAATGACTGTTCTTGTCTTGTTCATAATAAATAGAAATTGGTAGTCAGACATAGTAGCCCATACCTGTAAATGCCAGCACTTGGAAGCCTAGGATAGAAGTTTGAGGCCTGCCAGGCTGTGGTAGACATAGCAAGACCCTATATCATAAAAACAAAAAAGAGAGCTTTGCAGAGTTACAGCTCAGTGATACAGCACTTGCCTCCCCTCACACACACAAAGACCTGAGTTCAATCCTCAGCACTACCTAAACACATAAGCGCATTAAAAATTCGAGTTCTCCTCTGGGTTAGTTTTTTCCAGTCAATATGATCAATGGCAAATAATGCTTAAGATCTAACATCTCCTTCCCTGTAGAACTATTCTTTAAAGGATGCTTATGATAAGACCCTGAGATTCCCAGCTCTAAGGTAATTAATTAGTGCTTATTTCAAATATATATAGCATTGTAGGGATTTTTTTTTTTTTAATGTCAGAAACTTGCTATATCACACAGCTTGATCTTGAACTTGTAGCTATCTCTGTCATCCTGCCTTTGTCTCCCAAGTGTAAGGATTATAGGCATGCATCAAGTCACTTCTGACAGTTTTGGACTTTTAAAATTAACTTGACAATTTGGTGCTACTCTCCTCCCAGCATTTGACTTAAGGGTATCATACTTAGATTCTTAAGGAAAGAGTTCTGTTTTCTGATCACTGATAAGGAAAAATGATGCCCCAAGTATTTATGAAAGATTGCCTGGGGCTTCTTGTCAGAGTTGTCTTAATTAGAATTTTTTAAAAATTCAAGCTGGGTATAGTAGCACCTGCCTATAATCACAGCACTAGGGAAGTTGAGACAGGAAGGGCAACCTGGACTATAGCAAGTTCCAGGCCAGCCAGTGCTAGCTTTATCTTAGAGTGGGGCGGGGGGAGGTTGGGGAGGAGAAAGAGAGAAAATGTTTAAAATTCAGAATAAAATAAGGCATTGCCTATTCCTCTGAACAACTAGACTAGAACCTAACATTTAACATGCTTTGTTACCTCCTTAAGGCAAGAACTCCACTGGAACAGGAAATTTTTAACCTCCTCCATAAGAACAAACAGCCAGTGACAGACCCTTTACTGACTCCTGTGGAAAAAGCTTCCCTCAAAGCCATGAGCCTGGAAGAGGTAAGTGGTGTATAGACCGTTCCACACACCGAGGCATGCTGTGCACCTCCCGGCGTTCGACTTCAAGTCCAGGAGTCACTGTAAATGTCATTCGTTGTAGGCTAAGATTCGCAGAGCAGAGCTTCAGAGAGCACGAGCTCTGCAGTCCTACTATGAAGCCAAGGCTCGAAGAATGAAGAAAATCAAAAGTAAAAAGTAAGGAAGCTAAGGATCTCCTGGAAGAAAATGGTGTGGCAAATCACGACCTCTTTGAAGAGAACTTTTAACATGACAATTAGTGTCTTGTCATGGAAAAGAAATCCTGAGTAGGAATGACTGCTCATCTTGTCCTAACCAACCTCCTGTAGTTGTGCCTGCTTCAGTAACACACTCTCCTCTGGCTTTAGTGTTCTAGCTTGACTTTGACAAGAAGAGGACTGTATGGTAACTTTCCTTCCAAAAGAACATGGAGTGGTTCTGCAGAGTAAGCTCTGACTTTCCATAGCTGTTGAATCCAGTAGGACTTGTCTTTGGCCATTTTACCTCTGTGGAACTCATTCCGTTCCTCCTTAGAGCTATGGAGACAGAGTGTGCGCTGCAGAAGTCTGAAGGGTCTGAGAGCCCTGTCAGTCTGGTCAGGTTCTATACTGACTCCCTCCAAGTCAACCAGCTCCGCAATAGCCATTCTACGAAAGGAAACCCCTTGGATAGCATGGCCACTTTTGCATGTGGCGTTTCAGCCAAACATAAGTTCCCACGTCCTCTCTTACCCTGTAGATATCACAAAATTGTGAAGAAGGGAAAGGCCAAGAAAGCCCTAAAAGACTTTGAGCAGCTGAGGAAGACTGACCCAGATGCTGCATTGGAAGAACTGGAAAAAATGGAAAAAGCCAGAATGATGGTGAGATTGCCTCTTGCTTTCCACACCTTTGCCAGCAACTGTCCCTAGAAAGTGTTACAGATCTCACCCTGTCCTTCCTTTCCAGGAGCGAATGAGCCTTAAGCATCAAAACAGTGGGAAATGGGCCAAGTCAAAGGCCGTTATGGCAAAATATGACCTGGAGGTAAGAGATGGATAAGACAAGGTGATGGAATTGGAGGGAAAAGACAAGTAATACTCAAGGATGGCAGCGAAGGGAGAGTTGGAAAAGCCACAAGGATGAATAGAATGCAAGGAATATATAGAGATGTCAGGAAAAGGTTTAAGGCAGAAAGGAAACCAAGAAAACGGTGGAAAAAGATGAAAGGCAGATCTAATAAAAGAAGGAGGAACTTGTTGGTTTTTTTTTTTTTTTTTCAAATCTTTGTATTTCAACTGTTTCCTTAAGGATATGTTGTCTTTCCATTTTATTCCATGGCTACTAACACAATATATGTGTACTGTTTAAACAGTAGATGCCAATAGGAAATACAGAATGAATAGGAAAACTGGGTTTGCAGCTCAGTGGTAGAGAGCACTTACCCAGCATGCTGAAAGCCCAGGGTTCCATCCCCAGCACTCTGAGGAAAAACAAAGGCTTGAGCTGAAATGTTGGGATACATACCTGTAAAGCCAGCACTAGAAAGGCTGAGGCATGACCATTCAGTCAGACTGGGCTACCTAGTGAGACCCGGTGAGAAAAGGAAAAAAAAAAGACCACTTTAAGAATTGAGGGGAAGGATATTTCTTTGGTCATTAATGACAAAGCCCCTGCACTGCGGCACTTCTTCCTCTAGGCCCGCCAAGCTATGCAAGAACAGTTGGCTAAGAACAAGGAACTGACACAGAAGCTGCAAATTGTTTCAGAGAGTGAGGAAGAGGGAGGTACTGACGAGGAAGAAGCCCTAGTTCCTGACATAGTGAATGAAGTACAGAAAACTGCTGATGGACCCAATCCATGGATGCTCAGGAGTTGCAATCGGGATGCAAAAGAGAATGAGCTCCAGGCTGACTCGGAACAGCTGCCTGAGCCTGCGGCCCATGAGTTTCCTACAAATGAGGGAAATGAAAAGCCAGTGGCAGAGGAAGACAATTTGTTGAAAGAATTGGAGAAAAGGAGATCCCTTAGGAAAAAATCTGAGCTCAACCAGAATGCTAAGCCAGTGGGTAACCAAGAAACAAAAGGTGAGGAGGTGGAAGGGACGATGTCATTGCTCTGGGTAGACTGAGAGAAAAAAGAAATGTCCACCCACACGTGCTACACAGTGATTAGGCTCTTGGGGCTTTTTAAGAGTGTGTGGACTTGGTCCCTGAAGTGAAATCAGATTTATAATAATCATTTTTCTTCTCAGACATTTGGTAAGCAATTGCAATGTGCCCCAACACATTTCTTGGGGCTTATACTCTTCAGAAAGACATTACTCATTGATCCTTTGAAGAGAGGGTGTGGCTTAGCATTCCTGGTACCTACGGGTGCCTGCATCTAGTAAGATGGTGTCAGTCCATTGTACTTTCAGACTTACAGGTAGATTTGGAGAAATTGTTGAACTGCTTTAAATGTCAGGTGTCTGAGCTTTGCTTTTAGTTTTTGTCTTGTTTGTAAAGGGAGAAAGCAGCATTTTTAGCACTTTAAATTGCTAGATTTTGGGTCTGTATCTGGTACCACTTCCCAGAATGAATAGTTCTGTAGGCTTCATGATGAGTCTATTTACGGTAGTACTGGGATGGGATTTACGGCACCAGTCTAGGCAAATGCTGTGCCACTTCCCTATATCCTTGCTCTCATGACAAGATTTGCTGTAAACAATGTTCATGCCTTGGGAGGCTGCTTGAATTTTTTATTTATTTATTTTATTTTTTGCACATGCTGGCCTTACACTGACTATGTAGTTAAGGGTGACCTTGAACTTCTTATGCTCTTACTCATATTTGTGGAGTGCTAGAATTACAAGTGTATGCCACCAACACTAGTTTTATATAGTGCTAGAGATCGAACCCAAAGCATCATGCATATTAGGCAGTTATTCTACTGAGTCACACCCCCTAGCCTATAAAAATTATTTTTAAAGCAACGTCATTAGAATGTATTGTGATGATCTTCACAGAAATGTTCTCAAGTGGAGATTTCTAGAATTAGTAGTTATAAGCAGTCATTTCTGAGGATTTTGGGAAGTAGCATTAAAGGCTCAGATTGTGGAACAAGCCTGTACAACTACAGAATGCCAATAGTTTCCTTCTGAGCCCCTTAAGAACTAGTTAGCTAAGTCAAGTATGCTACATACCTGCAGTCCTAGTGCTTAGGAAACTGAGATAGGAAGTTGAAGGCCAGCCTAGGCAAATTTGAGGATAATCTGGGATACATTGTAAGATTCCCATCTCCAGGGAGAGAGGAGGGAGCTGATAATGTAGGTAAACAGAAAGATAAGCCCAGCTAGTGTCAGGTAGCAGAGTAATGGCCTAAAAACAAGGAAGTTGTGGATGTCCTCCCCATCCCTCACCCCCTACCCCATGGAAATGAGCTTGGAAACTTATTCTTGAAAAATATTGGTACACCTGTCTCAAGGTCAGATCTAAAATGATACAACACCTTCAAGCCAAAGCTAGAAAAGAAGGTCCACGGGGAAAGGAACCAACTTTAGTTATTGCAGTGGGCAGTTCAGAAGTAGAGTATGCTATAAAAAGCACCAACTTCATTTTTTTCTTGACCAGGTCACACACAACAGGTTATAAAATCTGCTTAAAATATGTATGAAAGGGGGAAATAGTTTCAACATATGACATGTACTTATATGAAAAAATAAGTTTATTTTAACTAAGTATGAAGTGAGGCTAGCATAGTTGCACGTGCCTTTAATCCCAGTACTCCCAGGACTTGGGAGGCAGGCAAGGCAGGCAGATATCTGTGAGTTCGAGACCAGCCTGGACTACAGAATACTTTCCAGGACAGCTAAGGCTGTTACACAGAGAAACCATGTCTCAGAAAAAGTAGCCTCTGCCCTTCCCCGCCCTCCCGCCCAAGATTTGGGATAGCAGTAAAGCTTAATGGTAGATTCTTTGTACCAGCCCGTGGGTTTGATCTCAAGCACCACACTTTAAAAATAAAAAGAACTTGGGGTAATCTTTCCAAGTAGAGTTTACTATACAGGGAAGTTTAGCCCCCCGTCCTGGTCATTAGCAGTCACCTAGGAAATAGGACCCTGTTTGTTCATGATGCCCACCACTTAGTAGTTGCTTGACAAATACTTATTAACTGGAAAACTTCCAAGTTTCATCTCTGGAAGCTTTTTTTCTTTTTACGCCCCTGCCCTTCAGATTCTACCAGCCAGGAGGTATTATCTGAATTGAGGGCATTATCTAAGAAACTCAGTAAGGAAAACCATGTATCCAAGAAGCAAAAAGAGAGTCCAGCAAAGACTGTTGGCCTGGTCCAGGAAGAGGAACCTGCCCCAGAGGAAGATGAGCCTCTATTGCTACAGAGGCCAGAGAGAGTACAAACTGTGGAGGAACTAGAAGAGCTAGGTAAAGAGGACTGTCTTCCAAATAAGGAGCCCCCTAGACCTGCAGTGGAAGGGGAGCAGATGAGGAAGAACCCACAAAATCAGACTAAGGGGAAGAACAAGAAAGAGCAAATGATCAGTCTACAGAACCTCCTGACTACAAGAACTCCTTCTGTGACTTCACTGGCGATTCCAACAACCATAGAGGAGTTGGTGAGCAAATCCAGGATCTCTGGCTTGTGGTGGGGTAGTTGACAGTTGAACAGAATGGGTCCCTCTTACAGCACAGTCAGTACAAGTTGGGTTTGCTGGAATGTGTTTGAAGAATCAAGAGGTCCAGATTACCATGGTACCATGCTGGGCCCAAGTATCAGTTTAACAGATGCAGATATGTGGACACAGTTGAGCCACACATGTTGCCTAAATTCTGAGCCACTAAAGTTTACTGGGGTAACTTTCAACCTGCCCGAAAATGGGAAAGCATCTACTGAATGCTCTGGCTGGATCCCAGACACAGCAATTCAGAGGTCAGTGACTGATCTGCCAAAGCTCCCTCCACTCAATTCCAGCAACCAGTGCTCCACCCTCTACCCAAACTCCAAATCAAGTAATCAAAACTAGTAAGACAAGGCACCCTGTCTGCTTTTCCTAAGTTCACATTCTGGCCAGGCCTTGGAGCTTCTGTTATTCCTCAGACCATCATTTCTCTGACCTTAAAACTTCCTTGATGAATGTTTAAAATTGTGTCATGATGACAAGCTAAGGATATTTGCCCCAGAGAGAAAGAAGGAAATTGGAGTGTGATTGGCTGATTGGTTCCTATTGTGAATTGATCTTCCCTTCCACACTTTCCCCTAGGGGGCGCTAAGATGTCATAACCCAGGATTCAGTCTTGTCATGAAGCACTCTTGAGACCAGTTAAAGTTCTTGCTCTTGTTTCTTCCCAGGAAGATGAAGCGGGGAGAGACCAAAAGCAAATGATAAAGGAAGCTTTTGCTGGGGATGATGTCATCAAAGAATTCCTAAAAGAGAAGAGAGAAGCTATCCAGGCCAATAAGCCAAAGGATGTGGATCTGACCTTGCCTGGCTGGGGAGAGTGGGGTGGGATGGACCTGAAGCCCAGCGCCAGGAAAAGACGCCGGTAAGAGGTGGAAAAATCCTGTCAGAAGAGCCAAGAACATACCCAGCTCTCCCTGGAGTGTGTCCCCTGAACTTTTGACTAATACTCCTTTTACTATATGGTTTTCCAGGTTTCTTATTAAAGCCCCTGAAGGTCCCCCAAGAAAAGACAGGAATTTGCCCAATGTGATTATCAATGAGAAGCGAAACATCCATGCTGCAGCTCACCAGGTGAGGGTTACAGAGCTCTCTCTTTGTTTCATCTCCATCGCCAGCTTCCCTTGCTTGAGAGAACTATTTTAGCACCAGTGGTGAGAGGAATGTGTGATATTTTCCTTTTTTGGTTGTTTGCTTTTGTGTTTTTGAGACAGTGTACCCCCAGGCTGGCCTTGAACTCCAAATCCTTTCTGTTGTGCATGACCAGTCCCTAATTTCAGCACCCCTTAAAGTCTATGTGTCACCATACCTGGCCAGGATGTCTGATGCTCACCAACAGATCAAATTTGTCTTTTCAAGTCGTAACAAAAGCCCTCAAGTAACAGACTCAGTTGATATCCCCAGATTATTGTGCTCTCAATGAGTCTTCCCAGAGTAAAAATTAACCATGGCTTGTACTTGTAGTCTCACACAGAGACTAGAAGATCTGAGCCATGTCTCAAGAAAAGCAATAGCAAACCAGTGTCTGTCCACAAAAAGGAAGGAATTTTAAGTGGAATCCTTTGTTAATAAGCAAGGTATGAGCTTGGTGTGGTAGGAACCCCGTTTAATCCCAGCAGAGGCAAGTGGACTTCTGATCTACAAAGTGAGTTCTAGGACAGCCAGAGCTACATAGTGAGGCCTGTCTCCAAAAAGTAATCATCATCACTGTTGGGTAAAGTCACGTAAGGGGAAAAGGTTAGAAAATAGGCAGAAGATCCAGAGAGAAATTGGGCTGCTCTAGGGCTGAGCATGTGACCCAAATGACATTGAACTCCATAACCTGTATGTTCCCTTCCGTCCTGAGGTTGGCCCCTCATGAGTACCATATTGAAATTAATTACACTTGCCCATGTAAAAGAGAAATGAACTGTGTAATGGGCACAGAACAGAGATGAGGCTGGGGATGTAGCTCATTTGCTGGAACATTTGCCTAGTGTGCTCGAGGCTCTGGGCTCAGTCACTAGCACTGTGTAAAGCTCGGCATGACCATACCTCAGATCCCTAACCTCAGCGCTCTGGAGGTGGAAGCAGGAAGATCAAAAGTTCAAGGTCATCCTTGGCTATAGTCAGTTGGAGGCTAGCCTAGTATACATGAGGCCTTCTCTCTAAAAAATTGTAAGATAACCATGCCGTCATTCTGTTTGATCTTAGCTTCTAAGCCATTCACTGCAGAAACTGTCACTACTATAATCCCAGCTGAGAATATATAACCAGACAACCGGCTATAAATGGGGAGGAAAGGAATACCTGAGAGGGCTGCTGCAGTGGTTCATTGAATGAAAAAGCTCCTACTGCCATGCATGATAACATCTTAATCTGCAAGGACCCACATTTTTAGGAGAATGTTCCAGTGGGCCAGAATCCCAGATGACAAGAACATGGTTCTTGAAAAGGATCATGCATCCTTTCCTAGAGCTGGTCCCATGTTCATTTACAGCAAATTGAAATGATTTCCAGGAATCTTTTGCTTTGGGTTGGTTTGTTTGTTTTAGAGGGGAATCTCGTGTATAGTGTACTCAGGCTTTGAATTCACTATATACCTGAACATGGCCTTGAACATCTGTTCTTCCTGATTCTTCCCAAGTTCTTGAATTATGTGGTCCCAGGAATTGAATTTAGGACTTAGTGTGTGCTGGACAAGCATAGCCAACTAAACTACATCCCTAACTTGCTTCTTCTTAATTAATTAATTAGCACCAAAAAATTTAATTAATTAGCTCGGTGCTTCTCAACCTTCCTAATGCCGTGACCCTTTAATATAGTTCCTTATGTTGTGGTGACCCCCAACGATAAAATGAATATGCAGGATATCTGATGTGTGACCCATGGGAAAGTGTTGTTCAACCCCAACCACTGAATTATCTAGGCACTGTAGGAGCAATAGAATGAAGTGCAACAAGACGGGAGAGGACTCCTGAAACTGAACTTATCTTTCAACCAGTCAGTAATGTATACAGAAAGAACATCAACCCAAACAAAAGATTTCCTTAACGTAAAGGGAAAGGAAGCCTTTTTCTTTCAGTACTGTGGTTGGGGAAGTATTCCTAGAGGCTAGCACTCTGGAGTGGAACACAAGACCAGGAGTTCAAGGGTTCTATTCTCTCACATTACTCTTACTTTATTTGGGGAATTCACTTCCCCTTTCTAGGCACCTGTTGGTGCCAAGGGAGATGACTGATGCTACCTGCCTGGGCCAACCAGCTTTGCATCCTCTGATTCCTTAAGGGGATGAAGCTGAGAACAGGCAGCCACCTGGAAGCATTCAGGGTTCAGATTTAAAACATCAACCATAAAGAGGAATGGAGTCAGGCATGATGGCACACACTTGTAATCCCAGCAATCAAGAAGCAAAGGTAGAGGAAAGTAGATGTCTAGAGTTGAGGCCAGCCTGGTCTACATAGTGACACTCTGTCTCCAAAAACGAAAAACAAGGAAGAAAGGAGAAACTAGAGAGCAGTAAGAGAATAGAAGGGTCACATAAGGGTGCGCAAGTACTCCAGGGCTTTTTTTTTCTTACAGTCACAAATGTTAAGAGCCTTGAAACTAATGTAGCCAGACAGAAGGGATCTTCTGGGTTTTCAGTCCCAAAACCATTGGCTAAGCCTGAGAGTATAGGTACCAAATAACTTCAAACAGATGAGCACTCCTAAGATTTTATGGGAACACTTGGGTGCTTTGGCCTCTAAAAAGCTGACCTCCCTATAATTGTCATATAAAACTGAAGTAAATGGAACAGGCTGGCCTTAAACTTGTGATCCTCATGTCTCAGCCTTGCAAATGCTGAGATTGCAAGCCTGAGCCATTGTGCCTTCTCTAAGCTGCCTTTAGGATATTACACCCTAGGCCTCACACTGCATCTTTTCTTTCCCTTCAGGTGCGGGTGCTTCCGTATCCATTCACCCATCATGAGCAATTTGAAAGGACCATCCAGAATCCTATAGGATCCACATGGAACACCCAGAGAGCATTCCAAAAGCTGACCACTCCCAAGGTCGTTACCAAGCCAGGCCATATTATCAATCCCATAACAGCAGAGGATGTGGGTTACCGATCTTCCCCAAGGTCTGACCTGTCTGTCATGCAGAGCAATCCAAAACGACACTCCAAACATCAAAAACAACTGAAGAAAAGCTCTATAGGTTGAAATATCTGAGGAATGCCCTGACTATTCCTCTGTTTGGTCTATGCTGCAAAATGAATTTCTAAACTGGCTTAATGTGTGTGTAATTAAGCCATATCTGAGAAATAAAGGCATTTTTTACCCTTATGACTTGACTACCTTCTGTATTATCTCCCTGTTGAATCTTCAAGTCACACACTTTGGGTACTATGGCTTCTCAGCACTTGTCAAGGGAACTTCCTTTCCTGACCAAGGCTTGTAGTTCGTTCTGAAAACTAAGGAAATTAATTAATCCAAGTCTCTGGTTTTACATATATCACCCATCAATCATGATCCACTGTAAATACCAATTTATAGTCAGGGATTGAGAAAGCACTGTGTGGTTTAACCTCTGAATTTAGGAGCGTGTACAAACCACGGCTGGATCCTACCCTTGATTGACCGTAGAACCAAGCTGAAGTGGGGTCTAGCCCCAGGAGTTGTAATTTACCTTTTTGCATCTGTGAGCTTTCCAGCCCGTTCAGGCTGCTATGTAGACTATCATTTGGAGGAGATGTAGCTCAATGGGGAATTTGGTTTCCTCTAAGAAATAAACATTCTATCCTGCAGGAAGTTCCTTAAACATTAAGGTAACGAGTTAGAGTAGCTTCAGGAAGTCCCTAAAACTGATTTCAGCCCTTCAGCCCCGCCCCCACCAGAGCAAATGATGACAGCTGAGAATCCACAGCCTGAGAGAGACAAACTGCGGAAAAAGACTATCTTAAACTAGACTGTCAGCTGCCTGGAAGAGGCTTAGACCCATTGAGGCCCCTGGAGCGGACCCTCTCCGGCCTGTTGAACTGCTTGTAGGCAGTGCAGGGAGCTCCAGGTCCCCAGCTTCCTGAGGGGTGGGCTTTGATGGTGCAGCTCAGTTTCAGTCATTTTGCTCCTGTACACAAGCCCAATAAAGCTCATTGATTCACCAAGTTGGACTTTGGTGGTATCTGTACATCGGTTTCTCTTGGGCTTCCTGTCTGTGGTGAGTAGACTTGTGTCTCCCCAGAAAAGTTTTGTTTGTTTGCTTGCTTGTTTTGTTTTGGCACAATAGAAGTGTACCTGTACCAGCCTGTATACCTTTAAGGCCCAGGTTTGATTTCCCCCATGATTTCCCCCAGCAACCCCTAAAAGTAGAGTCTTGGAGGCATACTAGGTTTATAATGTAATGCCCGACACTGCGGGGGAGTGGGGGGGGGCGCAGAAGAGCAGTATCGTTTTTGTTTGTCTTCATAGTAACGAGACAGGTTTTCTCCTCACTTTACAGGTACACGTATGCAATTTCAGAAGTAAACGTGTTTCCTTTCTAACTCACCCAGCCAGTTCCTCACCATTGATTCAAGCAGTATTCAGCCATATGGTAGTTTAACATGGACTTTTGCCTCTTTGTGTATCCGAGTCTGGAAGGCTGAAGGTGTAACGCAGTAGTAGAGCAAGTGCTTACTTACTTACATACCCAAGGCCCTGAACCACACTGCACTTCTTGTTCTCCCGTGGAGGCTCACCCCTCATAACCTTATCCCAAGATCCAAACTCAGAATATTTTGCAAGTTGTGAAACCTTCTGAGACACATGAGTACACTATTCTACAGTTTCAGCTTTAGACATTTCTATCACCGGACCTATTGCTAACGTGGTTTTTGGTCTTCACAAACCCCCACTCCATCTGGACCTCTGTCAAGCATGCTACTGCTCCCCAAACGAATTCCAAAATGGTTAGACCTCGAAGGACCTACCTAACTACCTACCAATACCTTGATTTTCATAGGCAGAAGATTTCACGTAGAGTTAAAAGTCCCATGTTACATGATGAATCAGGAACTAGAACCTTAGGCTAACCTGGAAGCCAAAAATCATACAATTTTTTTCTGAATTTCTGAGTGATAACTTTGGGTGTTCTTACCAGTAGTCCTCGGGAAGAACCTGGAACTGGCTGTCAAAGGAAATAAATATAATGAGTACTGTTCAATGCCCAAAGGGCATTTTTTAAGTTATGCACTGGCTTGAGATTGTCCATAATCGGCTCCGCTAGTTGACACTTAAATCGGTAGCCAGTGAAGGGGAACGAGGAACGTCTACCTCCTCCTGCCTCCATTTAAGATAACTCAAGATTCTTTCACTCTTAAACACAAAGCTGCCATCTCGGTGCAAACCAGTCTCCAAATTGAAGCACCAGTAAGTGGACAATTCAGGGTCTACTTTCTCGGGACCCTTCTGCGCGATGTTTGCGCTGTAAGGCACTAAAGTGATGCAAGCCACCCCATCCTTCAAAGGCGAGGGCAGACGCCGGAACATAACATAAACGACGCCCACTCCCCGTTTTCCAAGCCCCCAAACGGATTCAATTGTTGTTTCGTGGGGCTCTTTTTTTTTTTTTTCCTTTTCTTCCTCCGAACCTCCGAAGTGTTCTTCCTTCCTATTGGCCAAAGCTGCCCCTTGACGCCACCCCGGCTTTGCTTACTGATTGGTCGGCTCTGGATGTGCCCAAGCCTTTTTCCCAGGGTGTGGCGCCCCCCTCCCGCCCCCAACAAGGTTCTGACCCCTGGCTCCTCCCTTCCCCCAACCCCCCCTCCCGTTCCGAATGGTACCGCCCTGGCTCGGCTCCCCCATGGCCGGGCCGCTGCCCTTAGGGCCCCCGGACGGGGCGGGGCACACTGGGGACGGGCAGAAGGCGGTGGTGGCGCCTTCCTGCCGAGCCCGAAGCCAACCCCGCCACCCTTCTGCAGCCCTCTTTGGTTCCACTTTCCCTTGGGCAGTTTTCGCCCTCCTTGGTAGCTCCGTCCCGTCTATTGCAGCCCCCACTGGTCTTTTGGTCATCCCAAAGGGCAGCTTTCAATCCCAGCCCTCCGAGCTCGTTACACGCCCATCCGCCTCCACCCTTGGGTTCTCGAAAGGCTTTCTCCCCGAGTCTGTACACCCTTCCCCTCCGGGTCCCTCTTTCTAGCGGACTGTCCATCCATCCCCGGGACCTCCCTCCGTGTGTGTGGCCGTTCCTCCCAGCGGCCTCCACTTCACGGCGTCCCCTCCCCTTCGTGGCCAGCGTGGTGGAGCACTCCTGCCCCCCCTTTCTCTGTACCCCCGCGCTCTCTTATGTTGTCCCTTCACGTCCCACTCTTAAGTCCCTCCCACGCCATTCCCCACACACACACACTCACACCCCTCCCTGCGAGGCGTCCCCCGGCGCCCCTCCTCTAGCCCCGCTTGTCTATGCCCCTCCCACACACCCGGTCCTTTTGTCTCCTCTTTGGTCTCTAAGTCCCCCGCCCCTCCCTCCCGCCCGCCCTCGCTCCCCGCGAGCACGCTCTTATCTTCCCCAGGTCCCGGCGCCCCGCCCCCTGGCCGCGCCCCGCCGCCCCCCCTCCCTCCCGCGGCCCCATCTCCGCCCTCGGCGCTCCGCCCCCCCCCCCATCCCCGGTGGCTCCGGCCCTCCAGCCGGGCCCACCTCCCTCCCTGGTTCGCTCCTCCCGCCACAGCCTCCGCGGATCCCAGACCCACCCTTCTCCGGCCGCGGGCTCCGGCTCCCGCGCGCTCTCCCCACACTTGCACTCCTCCCTCCGCCCTGCTTTGCTACCTCGCCCAGGCCCCAAAGCCGCGCGGCCGGGGGCACCGTGCAAACCGCCCTCGGGGAAGGCTCTCTCTTGACATCAGTGCGGGCACCTCACGAGCCCAAGAGCGCAAACCCAAAGTGAGCCGGCCCCGGCCGCCTTTCCATACCCCGACCCTCGGAACCCGCCCGGGACCTGTGCCCGTCGGAAGAGTATAGGGACCTGCTGAGCGCGGCTCCTCTGGACTGCCCTGCGCGCCCAGGGGAGATGCTGAGACCAGAATGCCAGGGATGTCCTTACCCAAAGCCTCCTCCAGTCTTCCACCCCAAACCTGTGCATTCACCTGAGGTCTCGCGCTCAGCGGGCCTAGGTTGAGACGCTGTACCAAACCTCCCACCCCCACCCCCAGCATCAGGGGCCTTAGTTATGGACAGTCGGGGCCCCATCAGTGAGAACAAGTGATTTGCCGTGACCACCCAGGGAGACAGGGAGCATTCACATCTCAGCCTAGTGCTTTGTATCAACTGTCTGCAAGTGGAGGACCTGGAACTAAACTTTCATCTCAGGTGAGGGATGTGTCCTAAGTAGGAAACCACAGGACAATAACTAAAAAATATGTCTGTTCCATAATGCCCACGTTGATGGTATCTCTCCCCCGAAACTCTTCTGCCAAAACCTTATTTACTCACCAGACTGGAAAGCGCTTTGAAGGAGGTCCCTGTTCTTTACCCTAGCTCACTCAATGGATCTCTTGTGATTGGCAGATAACTGGATGTGTTTGTTAACCGCCTGCCTTTTGTGACTTAAGGTTGTAAACTGGTGAGGGCCAGGACCAGATCGGGATTACTAGCTTGTGCCAGGCACAGCATGGTGTCCAAAGGGATGGACAACCAGTGGTGTGTAAAACTGATAATTATGTAGGAGGCAAAAGCCTACCTCTGGGTCCCCAGAACTGTTCCGGAACTGCACCTGACTGAGGGAGACACTAAGAACTCTGCTTTCAGCTCATCTGCAATCCAAAGCAGAGACAGTCCCAGTCACCAACTGAGTGTTAGCACTATCCACTACTGGGAGTGGGTTTGCAAGGAAGAACGGACACATAAAATCATCCATTTCAAGTTTACAGCGAAAACCGAAAGAAGTAAATAGCCAAGATTTTCTCACTGAAACACACTGTCCCATATAAGGAACAAACCTGTAGCTCTTCATCTACTTGTCCCAAGGTCGGGTTGAACCCCAATCTGTCATTAAAAGAAGGCTGCAAACAGACTGGAATCCATCAACGGCAATTACGGCGGGCTGGGGAGATGGGGGGGTGGGACAGTGAAAAGACTCCTTCCTCCCATTTATGGGTATATTCATCCTGTGCTTGGCAGCAGTTCATTTGTAACCTGCTTACTTTCGGGTTAGTAAAGCTCCCTGCCCACCTCAAAAGCCCACCCCTAGTTGGTCTGTGTTCTCTGTCCTTCCTCGGCCCTACAGTCTTCACCCAAGCCAGCCTGCTCTAAATGGACACGGTCAGTGATCCGAGCAGAAACTGAAACAGTAACAATCAGACAGTGTCAAGAGACTCCGGCAGAGATGCCTCGGATTGCCCGGCCTCCTCCTCTGCCTTTGGCACAGATGTTCTTATTGTCCAGGAAAGAAATACCAAATTCCCTCTTCAAGCTGGAGAGGGGATATTGCAAGGCTTATCCCCAAGGCCCAGCCCAGTTCTTCTGCCCCTTGATTATTCATCAGCCGGAGACTGTCACCATCCCCTTCCCCATGCTAGCCAAGATTGTCTCCCCCTCACCAAAGAGATTAAGGGGAGTGGGACTGAAGCTTTGGGGTAGATTACTGAACTGTTCTGCAGTTCTCTTTAGGGACTGTTAGCACATCAAAATACATATTTGGAAAATGTTCACAATTAACACTGGGGAAAAAAGCAGTAAACACAGTGTCACTTTGCCAGGCTCAACAGTTTTGTTTTGTTTTGTTTAAATGCTAATGGCCTCAAATGGGGAGAAGCATCCATCAGTTAAATAAACAAGCCATTAGACTGAGCCTAGAAGTGTCAACACATGACTAATCTACTAATTGGGAGAAGCCATAGAGTAGCAAGGAACAAGGCAGCAAAGCATGCTGGAGGCTTCGTAGTGGACAGCCGAAGCACAGGCACGTGAGGCTCAGAGCCAACAAGACCTAAGTTTGAATCCGGCCCTCAAACAGTTAACAGTACTGTCCTGGGTGAGTTACTTCATTGAAACATTCTGTAGAATGGGCATAATGATGGTACCCATATCACAGGATTGTTAGAGGCTGAACTAAAACGATACCAGTAAAGCTGTTGGTACTGGGCCTGCCATATCACTGGCATTCCATGCCTGGTTGCTTACACCTGATAACATGGGCTACCTTGCAAACAGTGAGCACTTTTTTAAAAAGGAAAAAGAAGTCACTTATTATTGTCAGAATAGTACAAACTTAACACAGTCTATAGGCATGCGTGTCTCAGGTCCCCAGCCCCCACCATATATCTGACAAGGGCTTGTTTTTGGTTGATTAATTCTAACATGTTTGCATTGCATAATTGGGAGGGTTTGTTTTTTTTAATTTTTGAGCTAGGATCTTGTATAGTCAGTCCTCAAAAAATCACTATATAGCTGAGGATGGCCTTAGACTCTTGATCTTTCTGCTCCCACCTACCAAATGCTGAGATTATAGGTCTGTGTCACCAAGCCTATCTGTTTCTAACTTCCTTTCTTTCTTTTGTTTCAGACAGAGTCTCATTATGTAGTGCTGGTTAGTCTGGAACTTGCTATGTGGAGCAGGCTGGCCTTAAACTCACAGAGATCCACCTGCTTCTTCTGCCTTTTCAGTGTTATAATTAAAAATGTATTCATCACCACACCCTGGTTGTAACTTCTTAAGAAGGTCACTCCTTTAACCTGGAATTCACTCGTGCTTAAAGCTCTAGTGTCCTACCCCAAGGTTGCTGAATTCTGGGGTGTTTTCTCCTACCACTTACCAAATAGATGAGGTAAGCTGGCTCTCAAAGTGAGATCAATCTTGGTGGCATCCTCAGCGTCCTTCTCTACCCAACCAGACCCACCCCCATAGTGCTGTCTTGGTTACCTTACTCTTACGGTATATGGAGACATGTGGTGTTCACTGTATTGACAGAACCCAGAGTGTAGAAGGAAAAGGCAGAGACAGGTGCACAAGACCTCCCAGAACATAGAGCAAAGAAGTTGATGATGTCCCTTTTAAAAATACAACCATTTGTTTGGTTGGTTGGTCAGGTTTTCAAGACAAGGTCTCACTTTGTAGCCCTGGCTGCCCTGGAACTCACTGTAGACCAGACTGGCCTCAAACTCACAGAGACCTGCCTGCCTCTGCCTCCCAAGTTCTTGAATAAAAGGCAGATGCCACCGTGCCTGGCCCTGCATTTCTTTATTTAGGTGTGTCAGGCACGAGCACTTGATTCTCTTCTACTGTGTGTGTCCTGGAACTAAACTGGTCATCAGGCTTGGCAGCAAGTGCTTTTACGCTTAGAGCTGTCTCACCAGCTCCCTCTTCCTTTGAAGTCCACTCTCTTTCTGCTCACCTGCCAAGACCTGTCCTCAGCCACATAGAATTGCTCAATCATCCAACCCTGTGGTCTTGAATAGACATTCACATTGCCTTTTCTCTTCTTTTTCTATTCTAGGAATCTTGCTCACTATATAAAAGGTTAATACATTTTGGGGATTCCTTTTGTGTAATTAACAAGTTAAGCTGATTGTGGCTTAACCTGACATGACACCCCCTTCGTGGGTCTTAGAGTTGTATACTAGCAACTTGTTGTTGTTGTTGTTGTTGTTACTTGGGGGGGGGGGGAATCCTGTCTAGTAGTTCAAGCCTAGAATTACAGCACTTGGGAAGCTGAGATTGGAGGCTCCAGAGGGTGGTTCTGGAGCCAGCCTAGGCCAGAGTGAGACCCGTCTCAAGCAAACAACAATAAAAATCTCTGTGAGCATCCAGAAAAGAATAACTACAGATTTAAGGGGATTTCTGCTCTATTAACAGGTTGAGGGGGTATGGAAGAGAAATTTGACCTTCTGAGATCCACGATCTTTAATGGTTTATTTCTTTGTTGTTAGGATTTTATACATTTGGGTAGTTCGGTAGTTTTTATTTGTTTATTGGAGGGGCATGCCATGGAGGTCAGAGAACAACTTGCTGGAATTGGTTCTCTCCTTCCACCATGTATGTTCTGAGGATCAAACTTGAGTTGTCAGGCTTGGCAGCAAGCAACTTTACCTGCCAAGCCATCTTGCTAGCCCAGTTCTGATGTTCGTTTTTGTTTTTTAACTTGTTTTTTCTTTGTTAAAGATTTGTTTATCTGCCGGGCAGTGGTGGTGCATGCCTTTAATCCCAGCACTTGGGAGTCAGAGGCAGGCAGATTTCTGAGTTCGAGGCCAGCCTGGTCTACAGAGTGAGTTCCAGGACAGCCAGGGCTACACAGAGAAACCCTGTCTCAAAAAACCAAAAAAAAAAAAAAAAAAAAAAAGATTTATCTTATTTCACATATATAAGTGTTTCTGCTTGTATGTATGCATGTATGTATGCATGTATGTATGTATGTATGTATGTATGTATGTATGTATGTATATTGCATGTGTGTGAAACAGATGGTTGTGAGCCCCTATATGGGTGCCTTGGGAACCAAACCCATGTCCTCCTGGAAGAGCAACAAGTTCTTTTATAATCCCTAAGCTGTCTCTCTAGCCTCAGTTTTTAAGACAAGGTCTCAAGTAGCTCCGGGTGGCCTTGAATTCAATTCGTAGTTGAGGAAAAGTTTTAACCATTTGATCCTTCTGCCTCTACCTTCCCAGTGCTAGGTATGTGGGTACTTCTTCTATACCTAGTTTTGTGAGGTGCTGGAGGTAGGACCCAGGGCTTCATATAGGTTAGGCAAGCACTCTATCAGCCATGTAAACATCTCCAGCTTTATAATCGTCTGGATTGCTTCTTTGTAAATTCTGCCTTGAATTTAGAGTCCCATCAACACTCATAGGCATTGGTCTCCTCACTTCTGCAGTTAGAGGACACCCCCCCCCAACACTGGCAATGGAATTAGTTCTCAAATTCCATTCTCCTTCAGCTACTCTTCCACATAAGCCTTGGATGAGGCTCGGTAGCTCCACACTTGCTTTTGCTTTTTTTCTCACTCTATGGTTCGGGCTGGTCCCTAGGTCTCCAAAATCCTCCCACCTCAGTCTTCCAAGTGCTAAAATTTCAGGCATGCATGCTGGAGTCCTAGCTCTGCGAAGAACAAGCAAAAGCAAGTGGGTTCGCCCGAGTCAACTGTCCCCAGGGATTAAGGGGTTAATGTGATCTCCTTCCGGCTTCAACAATTCAAATTGCTCTTCTCCAAGTACAAGTTCAGTTTCAGAGTCCAGGCTGTTGGCAACTGTGTTGCCTATTTGGACCACCCATATTAGCCCCTCCCCCTTGTTCTCTGCAAATCAAATTCTCCTCCTTAAAGGACTAGCTAAACTGACCTTGTTACAGAAAGCTTGCCTGGGATCCCCTCAGGTGAGTTCAGCTTTTCTTTTCCTAGTAGTTCATAACATGGTATTCCCCACCTTGGAGGACCTCCATGCTAACTATCTGGCATATTTTTTCTTCTGTTAGATGTAACCTTCTTGAGGACAAGAAGCATTTCAGAGCCAGACATTTGGTGGCACACACACCCACACACCTTTAATCCCAGCAATCTCGAGGGAGACAGAGGCAGGCAGGCAGATCTCTGTAAGCTCAAGACCACCATTGCAAGTTTCATCATCATCAAAAAATAAAAAGGTTATTCAGGAGTCCATGCTTCAATATTTATTACTTATTAGGAGTCAGGTGTTTCCCAGGTTATAGCTCATTTCCCAGTCAGCACAGCTGTGTAAAATACATACTCTTATTGTGCCCATTTTACAGAGAGGTAAAGGGGTGGATTTACCTTGTTGGTCCAGATAAGGAAACAGAAGATCTGGGATTCAAATCCAATTCCCTTCTCCCTATGCCCTGCAGCCTCCAAAGGTATCAAACATGTTACCACTGTCTCTGCTTCCATTTTACAGCATACAAGACATACTTTGCGCATGCCCTTGGCAGTTAGGTAGACACTCTCACACAAAGAGACCTGCATGTAAAATACTTGAACTGATTTTTTTTTCCTGTATGAAAATGCTCCTAAATCAACTCAGCCTGCTTAAGGGGGAGAGGATGGCTGACCATACCTGGGGACTCCACAAAAAGGATACAAAATTGCTTTTCTCCTGCTCCTACCAGTAGAGCATGTTTTGGAACTCTATGGCAACCTTGGAACTTACACCTCTCTTTTCAGTCTAACTGGCTTCTTACTCTTTTGCTCTTTACAACTTTGATTGACTTATCTGGGTATTTGTTTGCTTGCTTTTGTGGAAATATCTCCAAATCTCCAAGCGCCCACATGTGGATTCTTGATGTTCCAATAGCCCCCAGGGGTGGGGGGAGGCTCCCTCACCAGTCTCCATACCGAAATTCTCCAAGCTGCGGTTTCAGTTTCTCCTCCTGCCTGAAGCCCTCCCAGATTCTGATCACCTGCCGGCTTTTTTGATCTGTTCTGGTTTTGCTGTATATCTCCCATCTGGCCCAGACTCTCCCTGCCTCTTCCTCAACAGTGCTGAGCTCACAGGTATGTCAGTGCCACGCCCAGCTCTGACTTTTCTTTTAACCCAAATCTTGATTCTCTGCTTGCACTCATTCCCCCACCCCTTCTCTAGTTGCTTCTTATGAACGGTTTCCTTGACCACAACTAACTAGTCCCTTGAGTTTGCTGTAAGTCTAGGAAAGACTTCGTCCAATCCCTTTCTCTTGCCCATGAAGCGCTTGCTTCTTTTAACCGCCACACACATGCGGTGGTATGGAATGTACATACATACATACATACATACATACATACATACATACATAAGATTAAAGGGGGTTCTAGACCAGCCTTAGTGGTGGCACATGCCTTTTATCCCAGAACTTAAAGAAGCAAAGGCAGGAGGATCTCTGAATTCTAGGTCAGCCTGGTCTACAGAGCTAGTTCCAAGAGAGCTAGGGCCACACAGAGAAACAAACATAGTCATGAAAAACCAAAAAAAAAAAAAACCCAACAACAAACCAACAAACAAGCCTAAAACAATTACCCACCTTCAAATGCTCCCATGTGGGCCCTGGGGACTGAGCCCAGATGTTTAAGCTCTCAAGTACTGAGGCATTTCACTGGCCCCAGGGTAGCCTCCTTGCTCTGGTGTCTTTGAAGTGCAGGCAAAGCAAGAATGCATAAGGCAGAAAATGGTTGGACTGTCTTTGGTTTCAGCACCAGCTAGGAAGTTAGGTAGCAGTAAGGGGGTTACTTTTTACATTCAACACTTTTGTCCAGGCATTAGAAAGTGAGCAACAGGTCGGCTGGAGCTTGGCCTTGATCTTGCCACTCTAGTTAAAAGATACCCTCCTGCTGGGTGGTGGTAGCATGCACCTTTAATCCCAGAATTTGGGAGGCAGAGGCAGGTGGATCTCGAGTCCAGCCTGGACTACAGAGTGAGTTCTAGGACAGACAGGGCAACATACAGAACCTGGTCTCAATAATAATAATTTAAAAAAATCCCTCCCTTCTGATTGCCTATAAGAAAATACCACCTGTGTTAGAAATGATAGTTTGTGCTTGTAATTCCAGCACTCAGAAAACTAAGGCGAGACAATTGCTTCCATTTTGAGACCAGCATGGGTCTAGGTCAACCTGGGGCTACAGACTGAGACTCCCCACCTCCAAATAGGACCCTGAGTTGGAGATGGTACCACTTGCTTCTAATCCCAGCGCTTCGAAAATAGAGGCATGGAGATCAGGAGTTCAAAGTCAACCTCTTCCACATAGCTAGCAAGTTCAAGGCCAGTTTGAAGCATATGATCTGTCTCAAAAAAACAAACAAAAGTACCTTCTTTGATTCTTTGTGGGGGGCAGGGAGGAAGATTCCAGACAGGGTTTCTCTGTGTAATTACCCTAGCTGTACTGGAACTCACTTTGGAGACCAGTCTGGCCTCACAGAGATCCTCCTCCCTCTGCCTTGAGGGCTAGGATTAAAGGCAGGCACCACCACTACCACCACTGCCTGGCTCATGTTTGATTTTTTTTTTTTTTTTTTTTTTTGATTTTTCGAGACAAGGTTTCTCTGTGTAGCCCTGGCTGTCCTGGAACTCACTCTGTAGACCAGGCTGGCCCCGAACTCAGAAATCCACCTGCCTCTGCCTCCCAAGTGCTGGGATTAAAGGCATGCGCCACCACTGCCAGGCTCTCATGTCTGATTTTAAAAGGGGGGGGGGGGATTACTGATTGATCCATCTTCTGCTCGTACCTAACTCTCCCACACCTTTCGAGTCAGGGTCTTATTTTACACTGCCTGAGCTGGTATTCACAGTGTAACCCAGGTTGGCCTTAAATTTGAAATCTTTCTGCCTTACATGTCTTGGGATTACAGGTGTATACCATCACACCAAGCTCCCTGTAGACTTTCCAACCATAAATATTTATAATATAGGAGTAAGTAGATGGAAAGAGGGTGTATTACACAGCACAAATAAGGGAGTCTTATTCAGGCCGGATTCTGGAGACTGGTCTATGTATGTATGTACTTGAGGAATCTACTGTGGCCTAGAGAAAGATGAAGGTTCAGTCTGTGGCTAGGTTGTTAATATCAGGATTAGAAGTCAAAGTGGCTGTCAAGTCCCTGGGGACATCCTATCCAAGACAGCAGTCACAGGGCTGGGGGAATGACTCAAGAGTGGAGTGCCTAGCATAGACGAAGCCCTGGCTTCCATCCCCAAAGTGACACAGTGATGCCTGTCAGGACCGATGTTTCCTTGGGATTCTTTGTTCTGTGAGGCAGTGAAAGGTTCATGAAATCAGCCTCAGGGGCCAACTTCGATTCCTGACTCTGACACTACTTTTCTCCAGGGACGTCAGACAAATCATTTCCCCTCTCCAGTCCAGACTCCTCAGGTAAACAATGCTGAGGGACAATGTTACTCTCTTAGGGTCCCAGAAGAAAATCTAAGAAAAGACTCCAGGAAATGTAAAGTAGCTAAAAGAAATGAGATACTATCTCCTTCATGAAAAATGGTATAGAAAAGGCCCAGGAGCTGGCCCCGTTAGTAGAATGCTTGCTCAGCTTTCATGGGGTCCGGAGTTCCATCCCCAGCACAGAATAATCCAGGCATAGTGAAGCACAATCACAGTCCCAGCTTGGAGGTGCAGGCAAGAGGATTCGAAATTCAAAGTCATCGTCAACTATGTAGTAAATTTAAGGGCAACATAGGCTACATGAGATCCTCTCTCAAAAAATGAACATATTTATGTATATATGTATATATACATATGTATGACTACCACATGCTCATTGTAGAAGTTTTCAAAATACAGGAAACTATAAAAATCATAAAACTCATTTGTAATCCTACCAACATAAGGCTTACTAGTGTTAACATTTTAGATATTTTATTTGTATCTATTACATATTTACTTTTTATATTTAATTTGTTATTTATTGACTACATACCAAATTAATAACACGCTAAAGATAGAACATTGCTTTTAACTTTTTTTATTTTAAACATTTTTATTATATTTATTAAGTGTGTTTTGAACACGTGTATGCATGCACAGGTTATTGTGTGTATGTGTAATTGTGCATGCAGCGTGCATGAGAGCATGCTTTCATATGTATAAATCAGAGAACAATTTGTGGGAACTGGTTCCCTCATTTTACTATGGGTATTGAACTCAGGTCAATAGCCAAGGTGGCAACTGACTTTATTCACTGAGCCATCTTGACAGCTCTTATTTGATTGACTGATTGACTGATTGATTGACTGGTTGGCTGGTTGG
Source organism: Arvicanthis niloticus (assembly GCF_011762505.2). Lineage (NCBI taxonomy): Eukaryota > Metazoa > Chordata > Mammalia > Rodentia > Muridae > Arvicanthis > Arvicanthis niloticus. The sequence goes on from NC_047679.1 coordinate 108,183,087, forward strand.
TTAATTGATAATGTGTCTTTCAGTATGTGCACCATGGCATGCTTGCAGAGGTAAAACTTGCTGGAATTGATTCTTTCCTCCTGCCATGTGGGTTCCATGGATCAGAATGGAATTCAGATTCTCAGGCTTGGTAGCAAATACCTTTATCCACAGCCATCTTGCTGGCTTTATGTTTTGTTTCTTTGAGACAGAGTCAGTCTTGCCGTGTATCCCAAGCTGGCCTCAACCTTGCAATCTTCCTGTCTCACTGTCCAAGTGCAAGGCTTACAGGCGTATACCATCACACCCAGTTTATTATATATTTTAAATGAAAATGAAATCATGCTGTACATAACCACTTTATAATTTGCATTTTCATATAAAATGTCTGTTTTGCTTTTCAATGATAATGAGCATCCTTTGAAAACATTATTTTTTGAAAGGTTGGTTCAGTGTTCTTGAAAAAAAGAAAGTCTCCTTGTGTGTTATTGTACAGTCACTGCCTCTATTCAGTGACTGTACAATAATTTATTTATCTAATATTTTATTAAATGTATAAAGTGTTACTCTTGTCACTTTTCTATTATCAATATAATTTCCTTTAAATATTTTAAAATTCTTTCATTTTATTTTATGTGTATAGGTGTTTTGCCTACATGTATGGATTTGGTCCTTGGAGGCCAGAAGAAGGCATCAGATCTCTGGAACTGGAATTACAGATGATGGTTGATGAGTCACTATCTCAGTGCTGGGAACCAAACCTGGGCTACCTGGAAGAGCAGCTAGTGATCTTCTTGTTTGTTTTTGTTTGTCTTTGTTTATTTTTGAAACCACCACTTGGCTGCAGTGTTCTTAATCACTGAGCTATCTCTCTATCCCAAATATAGTTTCTTATTAATATCCTTTGTACATATCTAATCTTAGAAACCCCTAGATCAAGAAGGACACATATCAAATTTCATGGTGGAAAATTTCAAACACATACAAAGGTAAACAATTAAACAAACCCCAATCTTTGTGTTGATTGTTTTGTTTGAAGTGAGTCTCATGTAGCCCAGGCTGACTTCAAACTCACTCAGTAGCTGATGATAACCTTGAATTCCTGATTCTCTTGTCTCTATCTTTCTCCTAAGTGCCAGAGATTCCAAGTGTGAGCCACCACACCCTGTTTAAGCCCCAAGCTTCTTTCATCATGTCCTAAACTAATTCCTCCTTACCAATAGATTTGTGTTCTGGGGACTAAACCCAGGGCTGCTTGCCTGCTCGGTGTATACTCTACCATTAAACTATACCCGCAGTTCCATAATGGATTATTTTATTTTATTTTATTTTATTTTACTGAGCAGTGCCATCTTCATCTCATTATGTAACGCACTTTATCTAATACACCACTATCATCCTTTTCATTTTCTGTCCAAGAATGGATATTTAAATTTTTTTCATAATTTCAATGTATAACGACGCCCTTTGATCATATTCTCCCCGTTACTATGTCTTATCCCCTTCCCTCTCCCATTAAACTCTTACTGTTCCCCACAAATCCCCTCCTACTTTCCTGTCTTCCTTTGTGGGTTCCACTTCACTTCATTAGCCTTGCTTGTATGAACATGGGTTAAGGACTATTTTCTTGAGCAAGGAAAATTTACCAGTGTCAACACTTCTGAGAAATAGGACTCTCCTTCCCCTAAGAAGTGTTCCCTCTCTATACCTCCTCCGGGATGGGTGGAGTCTTACAAGCCCGTATCCAGTCAATGATGCAATGTCATTGCATGCAATGTCTGTCGGTAGGCCCAGTCTTGTGCGGGTATTCCCCTGCAGGTCATTGCTGCAGCTGTGGGTTGATGGTGGCAACAGCCCTGTCATGCCCAGAGGACAGCATGTCACACAGCACTTCTCCCTATCCTCTGAGATAACATTCTTTTTGTTTATTTGTTTTGTTGAGACAGGGTTTCACTGTGTAACCCTGGCTTTCCTGGAACTCACTCTATAGACCAGGCTGGAACTCACAGAGATCCACCTGCCTCTGTTCCCTAAGTGCTGGGACTACAGATGTGTGCCACCACTGCCTGGCCACTCTGCCATCCTTTCAGTTCCTTCTTCTGCTTCGTGTGCCTTCAAGCAGTATATATAGATGTGCCATTTAGGGTTAGCACTCACAGTCACTCTTGACACTTTGGCTAGTTATATGAGTCTCTGTATTAACTGTTTCCCACTGAAAACAGAATCTTCTCTGACCAAAGCTGAGAACAGCATTAATCTATGCGTAGTAATATAAATATTTAGAAGGCAGTTTGATATCATGACCATACCATAAGGGATCCTTTTATTGTGCATGAGTGTTGGCATGAATATATGGTGTGTGTGTGTGTGTGTGTGTGTGTGTGTGTGCGCGTACACGTGCACATGCATGTGCATGTTTTCACCATTGTACACACCTGGTGCCTGTAAAGGCTGGAAGAGGGCCTTGGGTCCATGGAAGTTATAGACAGTTGTGAACTGTCCTATAGATGCTGGAAACTGAAATCTAGGTTCTCTGTAAGAACAACAAGCCGGTTAAACACTGAGATACTTTTCCAGTCCTCCTAATGGATAATTTTTAAAGTAAAGCCTGGAAAGCATATACTTTGGGCATACATATTTTAACATGTATAATTTCTTCATATACAAATGCTATGCTATGGCTCAGCAACTAAGAGCACTGACTACTCTTCCAGAAGTCCTGCCTTTGATTCGCCGAACCCACAGGGCAATTTACAGATGTCTAACTCTAGTTCCAGGGGGATCCAATGCCTTCTTCTGGTGTCTATGGGTATCAGGTACTAACATGGTACACAGACATACATGCAGACAAAACACCAATCCACATAAAAATCAATTTAAAAAATTAATTCCACAAACTGTAATTAAACAAACCAAGTGGATCCAAGCACCCTGGAGGCAGAAGCAGGAAGACAGAGAGTTCTGGGACAGCCTAGGATGCCTACCCAGACCCCTTTGAACAAATAAACAAGTTTGGTATAGTGACAGGAAGTAGACCAATGGACTTCTGGGATCAGATGGACAAAATGGTGACTTGTCAAGGACAATAAGAAAAGTTTTGGGGGAAACACATATGTTCTGTGTCTTGATCTTAGGGGAAGAGACATATGTCAAAGTTCACCTAATTGTATAATTTCAATGAACTTAGTTAGGCTAGGAAGATAGCTACGAGGTAGTCTGCTTCCCTAGTATGGAAGTGTGGTCCTAGGTATATTTAATTTTTTTACATTTATTTTTATGTTTTATATGCGTGAGCTTGTGAGGCAGAAGCAGAAGGATAGTGTGGCTGTTGGAATAGGGATGGCCCCCATATACTCATGTATCTGAATGCTTGGCCCATAGGAAGTGGCACTATTAGGTAGTGTGTGGCCTTGTTGGAGGAACTGTGTCACCCGTGGGGCAGGTTTCAGGGTCTCCCGTGCTCAAGTTTCATCCAGTGTGGAACAGAGTCTTCTCTTTGCTGCCTGTGGGTCAAGATGTAGAACTCTGCGCTCCACCTCAGCTCCTCCTCCAGCACTATGTCTGCCTGGATGCTGCCATGCTTCTTTACCATGATGATAATGGACTAAAAATCTTACTCTGTAAGCCAGCCCCAATTGAATGTTGTCCTTTATAGGACTTGCTGTGGTCATGGTGTCTCTTCTCCAGCAATGAACCCTAACTAAGACAGATAGTCATGAGTTTGAAGCCAGTCTGAGATAAAGAGTAAGACCCTTTCTCAAAAAAAAAGGGGAACATATTTCTTTTGGCACCACATTTTCTAAAACTGAAATGATACAGAGAATACTAACACAGCTCCTATGTAAGGATATCATAAGGTAGATGATAGATAGATACATAGATTGATAGATAGATAGATAGATAGATAGATAGATAGATAGATAGATGAGAGAGAGAGAGAGATATTAATGTGGTTTTTTAATACAGGATCTCTCTACGTAACCCTTGCTGTCCTGGAACTTACTCTGTAGACCAGGCTGGCCACCAACTCAGAGATCTGCCTGCCTCTGTTTCCCGAATGCTGAGATTAAAGGCCTGTGCCACCACTGCCTGGCTAATATATATGTATATATTTTAAATAAGTAAGTCTGGCTTCACTAAAGGAACACATACTTAGATTTATTTTATTTGATATGTATGATTGTTTTGTCTTCATGTATGTCTATGCTACAGGTGTGTGCCTGGTGCCCACGGAGGCCAGAAGAAGGAGTCAGATTCCCAGGAACTGGAGTTCCAGACAGTTGTTAGAAGTCCCGTGGGTGCTGGGCATTGAATCCAGATCCCTGAGAGCTGTAGTCATAGACACCTGTTAGGTAAAAGGGCAGCAAATGCTTTAAACTGCTGAGCCACCACCTCTCCAGCCTGAGTTTCATATATTTTAAAGCAAATACATAAATAAAGCTTTATTGAATAAATAAATACATCTTTTAATGATTTTTAAAAAAAAGACTTTTCTAAACTTTCTGACACCGAGTATAAATGAAACAAATAAATATCAAAACGCACAGCTCGGTATTTAAAATGCACTTCTTGGTGCAGCTCAGCTGGTAGAGTCCTTCCCTGGCAAGGATGGAGCTCTGGATTCTTTCCCTAACACCGTATAAACTGGGGGTGGTGTTTCATGCCTGCAGTCCCAGTACTTGAGTGGTAGAGACAAGCAGATCTAGAGTTCAAGGTCACCTTGGCTACACAGCAAGTGTAAGATCACCCTGGCTGATAGCCTATCTCAAAAAGCCAAAAGAGAAAGGAAGGCAAGGAGAGAGGAAGAGGAGGATAGATTTCTGTAGTCTAGTATTTTAATCACTTGTTTTTGTTTCATTTTTAAACTCTGTTTTTTTTATCCTGTGGTTGTGTGTACACACTAGTGTATATGTGCTTGGAGGTCAAAGATCAGTTTTGCGGAGTCAGGTTTCTCCTGCGACCTTTATGTGGGTTCCAAGGATTGAACTTGGGTCATCAAGCTTCCAAATCAAGTGCTCTTACTTCCTGAGTCATCTCACTGGACCGATTTTGATTGGTTTTTGTCTTGTTTTGTCTTGCTACATAGCTAAGGCTGGTCTCAAATTCAATGTGTTGCTCAGGTTGCCCTTAAAGATGATCCTCCTGTTTCTAATCCATCTTTGCTAATGCTGGAATTACAGACTTGTGCCACCACTCTCAGTATATTGGCTATTAAAATGTACTATAAACTGGGTGTGGTGCTGCATGCCTTTAATCCCATCACTGGAGGCAGTAGGGGGGAAGGTGTAGAGGCAAGTGGATCTCTGTGAGTTCAAGACCAGTCTGATCTACAAATCAAGTTCTAGGACAGCCAAAGCTGTTACACAGAGAGAACTTGTCTCAAATATATATATATATATATATATATATATATATATATATATATATATATAATTGTAAATTGGCAATTGCATGCATTCTTTGATTAGTTTTCTCTGAGGTACTCATCTTTTTCCTTGTGAACTTTAAGACTTTCTTTCTTTTTTTTTTTTTTTTTAAATTAAGACATTCTGGGCTGGAGAAATGGCTCAAAGGTTAAGAGTTTTTCCTACTCTTTTAAGAGAACCTGTGCTCAGTTCCTAGCACGCATGTTAAGTGGCTCATGACTGAATGTGACTCCAGCTCTAGGACATCCAACACCCTCTTCTACCTCCCTCCCATGAACACACACACATACACACACACACATTTAAAAAAAAAAAAAAAGACCATTTAAATCGAGGAGAAAGATGGCTCAGTGATAAAGACTGCATTCAGTCCTGAATAGGACCTGTGTTTGATTCCCACCACCGACCACATCAAGGACTCACAACCGACTGACTACCTGTATGAAGTCCAGCTCCAGGTTTATTTGATCTTCACAGACACTCACATACATGTGCACATACCCACCTATGTGTCATACACAGAATTTAAAAAATTTAAAAGTTTTTATGTTTTTTGTAGAGCCAAATCTATGTCATCCTTCATTGTCCCTTCATTTACCTGGATGCCTAAAACCACTGCCCCTACTTCCGAGATCAGAAGCATATTCACCTAGTTTCTTCTGGATGGTTTATGGCTTTATTTGAGGTCATTCTCTTTTCTATTTTATTTTCTTTCTTTGTTTTTGTTTTGTTTTGTTTCTT